>NW_022983246.1:0-78244 GCF_011762595.2 Tursiops truncatus | reverse complement strand
CCAGTCCTTGTAGCCAAGTTACATTCCGTGTATTACTGATATCTTATGATGTTTCTTTTTCTGTGTGACTTATTTCAGTTAGAATCATCATACCTGAATCCACTCATTGTGCTGCTAAGGGCCTGATGACACAGATTTCATTGCTGAGTGATATTGCTTTGTAAGTAATACCACAAGTTCTTTATCCATTTTTCACTTTCTGCGATGTTGAACTTGTACTGTAAACGAGGTTCTTGTAAACAGAGCCGTTCCAAACTTTGGGGTGGCTGTGTCTTTTTGATTTTAATTTCCCTAAGCTATAGGACCATAAGTGGAAGTGCCCTAGGCTCTGTTGCTTTGTTTTTTAGATGTTTCAGGAAACACCATACACTTCTCCCGAGTGTCTGTTGGCAATTTACATCCCGCCCATCAGCATAACAAGGCTCCCAGTTCTCCATGGCCTGTCCTGCCTTTCTGGATTTTACACTTTTTTCAGATGGCCCTTTTGACCGGGGGGAAGTGAGACTTCATTGTAGTGCAGATTTCCTTTGCAAGCTTGCTTGGTTGGCCAAAAAGGGCGTATGCGTTTTTTCCTGAATATATTCAGGAAAAAACGCATACGCCCTTTTTGGCCAAGTGCATCATTGTGGACGTTCTGCCTCTTTTCCTATGCTTTCAATGCAATTCCAGTCTACCTCCTGAAATCGGTTTCCTGCAATTCTGCCCCGCTTTCAAGTCCTCTTGGCAGCCTTACTTCAGTATATTTTTGGACGATAGCTGTCATTTATAACTCTGCAGGTTTGTGAATTACAGTGCCCCTGAGCTCCTTTCTTCAACTCGCTTTCTTTTGAGCTGGCCGCAACACCGCAGGATGGCTTCAGGCCCTAATCTGGTTCCGGCACGGCACGCTGAGCCTTTGGTTAATTCCTCTTCCTGGTGGGAAATGAGAGTTAAATTTGCCCGTCCAGACACCTCCAGCTAGTCTCTCATTGGTTCTCGCTATTCCTGTTCATCTTCCGCAGAAATTGCAAACTGGGCCAAACAGGAGGTTAAAGGGACTGACTCTCCAAGTCGGGAGAGTGTTAGTAAAGCGTCTGGAATGTTGCACCCGAGTACCAGGGTACGAAAACTGAGACATATTTGAACACGTCTCCCGATCACATGGTTGATCATACTCTAGGTTCCACATGCATGTTTTAGCTGAAGGAAGAATACCTTAAACCTGGGTAGTTGAAACCCGTGGAATGGGTACCATGCAATATGACTTCAAAGGGTCTTCATTTGCTCACCGAACCTCTCCAATCCTATCACTGCTGCGTTTATGCCCCTGTACACATGCTTGATTCTCTTTCGGAGACATAGCAATCCATAGGTTTTAAGATACTTACTAGTCAGGTACATTCTTAGGCGTTTAATATGCGGTGTTGAGTCCATTTCGTTGAGCAAGGAGTAGCTCTTGTCTATTCCATATTTGGCTTAAGGAACTTTATCTGTGCTCATTTCAATCTCTGGTTTTATGCAGCACCCCAACTCACCTTTCCCCTTAAGCAAGCAGAAGTTGGTTTTCTAAATTTGAGACCCTGTTCTGTTCTGTAATTCAGTTCCTGTGTAGCCAAGTTTACATTCCGTGTATTACTGATATCTTATGATGTTTCTTTTTCTGTGTGACTTATTTCAGTTAGAATCATCATACCTGAATCCACTCATTGTGCTGCTAAGGGCCTGATGACACTAGATTTCATTGCTGAGTGATATTGCTTTGTAAGTAAATACCACAACTTCTTTATCCATTTTTCACTTTCTGCGATGTTGAACTTGTACTGTAAACGAGGTTCTTGTAAACAGAGGCCGTCCCAAACTTTGGGGTGGCTGTGTCTTTTTGATTTTAATTTCCCTAAGCTATAGGACCATAAGTGGAAGTGCCCTAGGCTCTGTTGCTTTGTTTTTTAGATGTTTCAGGAAACACCATACACTTCTCCCGAGTGGTCTGTTGGCAATTTACATCCCGCCCATCAGCATAACAAGGCTCCCAGTTCTCCATGGCCTGTCCTGCCTTTCTGGATTTTACACTTTTTTCAGATGGCCCTTTTGACCGGGGGGAAGTGAGACTTCATTGTAGTGCAGATTTCCTTTGCAAGCTTGCTTGGTTGGCCAAAAAGGGCGTATGCGTTTTTTCCTGAATATATTCAGGAAAAAACGCATACGCCCTTTTTGGCCAAGTGCATCATTGTGGACGTTCTGCCTCTTTTCCTATGCTTTCAATGCAATTCCAGTCTACCTCCTGAAATCGGTTTCCTGCAATTCTGCCCCGCTTTCAAGTCCTCTTGGCAGCCTTACTTCAGTCTATTTTTGGACGATAGCTGTCATTTATAACTCTGCAGGTTTGTGAATTACAGTGCCCCTGAGCTCCTTTCTTCAACTCGCTTTCTTGTGAGCTGGCCGCAACACCGCAGGATGGCTTCAGGCCCTAATCTGGTTCCGGCACGGCACGCTGAGCCTTTGGTTATTTCCTCTTCCTGGTGGGAAATGAGAGTTAAATTTGCCCGTCCAGACACCTCCAGCTAGTCTCTCATTGGTTCTCGCTATTCCTGTTCATCTTCCGCAGAAATTGCAAACTGGGACAAACAGGAGGTTAAAGGCGCTGACTCTCCAAGTGGGGAGAGTGTTAGTAAAGCGTCTGGAATGTTGCACCCGAGTACCAGGGGAGGAAAACTGAGACATATTTGAACACGTCTCCCGTTCACATGGTTGATCATACTCTGGGTTCCACATGCATGTTTTAGCTGAAGGAAGAATACCTTAAACCTGGAGTGTTGAGACCCGTGGAATGGGTACCATGCAATATGACTTCAAAGGGTCTTCATTTGCTCACCGAACCTCTCCAATCCTATCACTGCTGCGTTTATGCCCCTGTACACATGCTTGATTCTCTTTCGGAGACATAGCAATCCATAGGTTTTAAGATACTTACTAGTCAGGTACATTCTTAGGCGTTTAATATGCGGTGTTGAGTCCATTTCGTTGAGCAAGGAGTAGCTCTTGTCTATTCCATATTTGGCTTAAGGAACTTTATCTGTGCTCATTTCAATCTCTGGTTTTATGCAGCACCCCAACTCACCTTTCCCCTTAAGCAAGCATAAGTTGGTTTTCTAAATTTGAGACCCTGTTCTGTTCTGTAATTCAGTTCCTGTGTAGCCAAGTTTACATTCCGTGTATTACTGATATCTTATGATGTTTCTTTTTCTGTGTGACTTATTTCAGTTAGAATCATCATACCTGAATCCACTCATTGTGCTGCTAAGGGCCTGATGACATAGATTTCATTGCTGAGTGATATTGCTTTGTAAGTAAATACCACAACTTCTTTATCCATTTTTCACTTTCTGCGATGTTGAACTTGTACTGTAAACGAGGTTCTTGTAAACAGAGGCGTTCCAAACTTTGGGGTGGCTGTGTCTTTTTGATTTTAATTTCCCTAAGCTATAGGACCATAAGTGGAAGTGCCCTAGGCTCTGTTGCTTTGTTTTTTAGATGTTTCAGGAAACACCATACACTTCTCCCGAGTGGTCTGTTGGCAATTTACATCCCGCCCATCAGCATAACAAGGCTCCCAGTTCTCCATGGCCTGTCCTGCCTTTCTGGATTTTACACTTTTTTCAGATGGCCCTTTTGACCGGGGGGAAGTGAGACTTCATTGTAGTGCAGATTTCCTTTGCAAGCTTGCTTGGTTGGCCAAAAAGGGCGTATGCGTTTTTTCCTGAATATATTCAGGAAAAAACGCATACGCCCTTTTTGGCCAAGTGCATCATTGTGGACGTTCTGCCTCTTTTCCTATGCTTTCAATGCAATTCCAGTCTACCTCCTGAAATCGGTTTCCTGCAATTCTGCCCCGCTTTCAAGTCCTCTTGGCAGCCTTACTTCAGTCTATTTTTGGACGATAGCTGTCATTTATAACTCTGCAGGTTTGTGAATTACAGTGCCCCTGAGCTCCTTTCTTCAACTCGCTTTCTTGTGAGCCTGGCCGCAACACCGCAGGATGGCTTCAGGCCCTAATCTGGTTCCGGCACGGCACGCTGAGCCTTTGGTTATTTCCTCTTCCTGGTGGGAAATGAGAGTTAAATTTGCCCGTCCAGACACCTCCAGCTAGTCTCTCATTGGTTCTCGCTATTCCTGTTCATCTTCCGCAGAAATTGCAAACTGGGCCAAACAGGAGGTTAAAGGGACTGACTCTCCAAGTCGGGAGAGTGTTAGTAAAGTGTCTGGAATGTTGCACCCGAGTACCAGGGGAGGAAAACTGAGACATATTTGAACACGTCTCCCCTTCACATGGTTGATCATACTCTGGGTTCCACATGCATGTTTTAGCTGAAGGAAGAATACCTTAAACCTGGAGTAGTTGAAGACCCGTGGAATGGGTACCATGCAATATGACTTCAAAGGGTCTTCATTTGCTCACCGAACCTCTCCAATCCTATCACTGCTGCGTTTATGCCCCTGTACACATGCTTGATTCTCTTTCGGAGACATAGCAATCCATAGGTTTTAAGATACTTACTAGTCAGGTACATTCTTAGGCGTTTAATATGCGGTGTTGAGTCCATTTCGTTGAGCAAGGAGTAGCTCTTGTCTATTCCATATTTGGCTTAAGGAACTTTATCTGTGCTCATTTCAATCTCTGGTTTTATGCAGCACCCCAACTCACCTTTACCCTTAAGCAAGCATAAGTTGGTTTTCTAAATTTGAGACCCTGTTCTGTTCTGTAATTCAGTTCCTGTGTAGCCAAGTTTACATTCCGTGTATTACTGATATCTTATGATGTTTCTTTTTCTGTGTGACTTATTTCAGTTAGAATCATCATACCTGAATCCACTCATTGTGCTGCTAAGGGCCTGATGACACAGATTTCATTGCTGAGTGATATTGCTTTGTAAGTAAATACCACAACTTCTTTATCCATTTTTCACTTTCTGCGATGTTGAACTTGTACTGTAAACGAGGTTCTTGTAAACAGAGCCGTTCCAAACTTTGGGGTGGCTGTGTCTTTTTGATTTTAATTTCCCTAAGCTATAGGACCATAAGTGGAAGTGCCCTAGGCTCTGTTGCTTTGTTTTTTAGATGTTTCAGGAAACACCATACACTTCTCCCGAGTGGTTGTTGGCAATTTACATCCCGCCCATCAGCATAACAAGGCTCCCAGTTCTCCATGGCCTGTCCTGCCTTTCTGGATTTTACACTTTTTTCAGATGGCCCTTTTGACCGGGGGGAAGTGAGACTTCATTGTAGTGCAGATTTCCTTTGCAAGCTTGCTTGGTTGGCCAAAAAGGGCGTATGCGTTTTTTCCTGAATATATTCAGGAAAAAACGCATACGCCCTTTTTGGCCAAGTGCATCATTGTGGACGTTCTGCCTCTTTTCCTATGCTTTCAATGCAATTCCAGTCTACCTCCTGAAATCGGTTTCCTGCAATTCTGCCCCGCTTTCAAGTCCTCTTGGCAGCCTTACTTCAGTCTATTTTTGGACGATAGCTGTCATTTATAACTCTGCAGGTTTGTGAATTACAGTGCCCCTGAGCTCCTTTCTTCAACTCGCTTTCTTTTGAGCTGGCCGCAACACCGCAGGATGGCTTCAGGCCCTAATCTGGTTCCGGCACGGCACGCTGAGCCTTTGGTTATTTCCTCTTCCTGGTGGGAAATGAGAGTTAAATTTGCCCGTCCAGACACCTCCAGCTAGCCTCTCATTGGTTCTCGCTATTCCTGTTCATCTTCCGCAGAAATTGCAAACTGGGCCAAACAGGAGGTTAAAGGCGCTGACTCTCCAAGTGGGGAGAGTGTTAGTAAAGCGTCTGGAATGTTGCACCCGAGTACCAGGGGAGGAAAACTGAGACATATTTGAACACGTCTCCCGATCACATGGTTGATCATACTCTGGGTTCCACATGCATGTTTTAGCTGAAGGAAGAATACCTTAAACCTGGAGTAGTTGAGACCCGTGGAATGGGTACCATGCAATATGACTTCAAAGGGTCTTCATTTGCTCACCGAACCTCTCCAATCCTATCACTGCTGCGTTTATGCCCCTGTACACATGCTTGATTCTCTTTCGGAGACATAGCAATCCATAGGTTTTAAGATACTTACTAGTCAGGTACATTCTTAGGCGTTTAATATGCGGTGTTGAGTCCATTTCGTTGAGCAAGGAGTAGCTCTTGTCTATTCCATATTTGGCTTAAGGAACTTTATCTGTGCTCATTTCAATCTCTGGTTTTATGCAGCACCCCAACTCACCTTTACCCTTAAGCAAGCATAAGTTGGTTTTCTAAATTTGAGACCCTGTTCTGTTCTGTAATTCAGTTCCTGTGTAGCCAAGTTTACATTCCGTGTATTACTGATATCTTATGATGTTTCTTTTTCTGTGTGACTTATTTCAGTTAGAATCATCATACCTGAATCCACTCATTGTGCTGCTAAGGGCCTGATGACATAGATTTCATTGCTGAGTGATATTGCTTTGTAAGTAAATACCACAACTTCTTTATCCATTTTTCACTTTCTGCGATGTTGAACTTGTACTGTAAACGAGGTTCTTGTAAACAGAGCCGTTCCAAACTTTGGGGTGGCTGTGTCTTTTTGATTTTAAATTCCCTAAGCTATAGGACCATAAGTGGAAGTGCCCTAGGCTCTGTTGCTTTGTTTTTAGATGTTTCAGGAAACACCATACACTTCTCCCGAGTGTGTGTTGGCAATTTACATCCCGCCCATCAGCATAACAAGGCTCCCAGTTCTCCATGGCCTGTCCTGCCTTTCTGGATTTTACACTTTTTTCAGATGGCCCTTTTGACCGGGGGGAAGTGAGACTTCATTGTAGTGCAGATTTCCTTTGCAAGCTTGCTTGGTTGGCCAAAAAGGGCGTATGCGTTTTTTCCTGAATATATTCAGGAAAAAACGCATACGCCCTTTTTGGCCAAGTGCATCATTGTGGACGTTCTGCCTCTTTTCCTATGCTTTCAATGCAATTCCAGTCTACCTCCTGAAATCGGTTTCCTGCAATTCTGCCCCGCTTTCAAGTCCTCTTGGCAGCCTTACTTCAGTCTATTTTTGGACGATAGCTGTCATTTATAACTCTGCAGGTTTGTGAATTACAGTGCCCCTGAGCTCCTTTCTTCAACTCGCTTTCTTTTGAGCTGGCCGCAACACCGCAGGATGGCTTCAGGCCCTAATCTGGTTCCGGCACGGCACGCTGAGCCTTTGGTTAATTCCTCTTCCTGGTGGGAAATGAGAGTTAAATTTGCCCGTCCAGACACCTCCAGCTAGTCTCTCATTGGTTCTCGCTATTCCTGTTCATCTTCCGCAGAAATTGCAAACTGGGCCAAACAGGAGGTTAAAGGGACTGACTCTCCAAGTCGGGAGAGTGTTAGTAAAGCGTCTGGAATGTTGCACCCGAGTACCAGGGGAGGAAAACTGAGACATATTTGAACACGTCTCCCGATTCACATGGTTGATCATACTCTGGGTTCCACATGCATGTTTTAGCTGAAGGAAGAATACCTTAAACCTGGAGTAGTTTAAGACCCGTGTAATGGGTACCATGCAATATGACTTCAAAGGGTCTTCATTTGCTCACCGAACCTCTCCAATCCTATCACTGCTGCGTTTATGCCCCTGTACACATGCTTGATTCTCTTTCGGAGACATAGCAATCCATAGGTTTTAAGATACTTACTAGTCAGGTACATTCTTAGGCGTTTAATATGCGGTGTTGAGTCCATTTCGTTGAGCAAGGAGTAGCTCTTGTCTATTCCATATTTGGCTTAAGGAACTTTATCTGTGCTCATTTCAATCTCTGGTTTTATGCAGCACCCCAACTCACCTTTCCCCTTAAGCAAGCATGAGTTGGTTTTCTAAATTTGAGACCCTGTTCTGTTCTGTATTTCAGTTCCTGTGTAGCCAAGTTTACATTCCGTGTATTAGTGATATCTTATGATGTTTCTTTTTCTGTGTGACTTATTTCAGTTAGAATCATCATACCTGAATCCACTCATTGTGCTGCTAAGGGCCTGATGACATAGATTTCATTGCTGAGTGATATTGCTTTGTAAGTAAATACCACAACTTCTTTATCCATTTTTCACTTTCTGCGATGTTGAACTTGTACTGTAAACGAGGTTCTTGTAAACAGAGGCCGTTCCCAAACTTTGGGGTGGCTGTGTCTTTTTGATTTTAATTTCCCTAAGCTATAGGACCATAAGTGGAAGTGCCCTAGGCTCTGTTGCTTTGTTTTTTAGATGTTTCAGGAAACACCATACACTTCTCCCGAGTGTCTGTTGGCAATTTACATCCCGCCCATCAGCATAACAAGGCTCCCAGTTCTCCATGGCCTGTCCTGCCTTTCTGGATTTTACACTTTTTTCAGATGGCCCTTTTGACCGGGGGGAAGTGAGACTTCATTGTAGTGCAGATTTCCTTTGCAAGCTTGCTTGGTTGGCCAAAAAGGGCGTATGCGTTTTTTCCTGAATATATTCAGGAAAAAACGCATACGCCCTTTTTGGCCAAGTGCATCATTGTGGACGTTCTGCCTCTTTTCCTATGCTTTCAATGCAATTCCAGTCTACCTCCTGAAATCGGTTTCCTGCAATTCTGCCCCGCTTTCAAGTCCTCTTGGCAGCCTTACTTCAGTCTATTTTTGGACGATAGCTGTCATTTATAACTCTGCAGGTTTGTGAATTACAGTGCCCCTGAGCTCCTTTCTTCAACTCGCTTTCTTGTGAGCTGGCCGCAACACCGCAGGATGGCTTCAGGCCCTAATCTGGTTCCGGCACGGCACGCTGAGCCTTTGGTTATTTCCTCTTCCTGGTGGGAAATGAGAGTTAAATTTGCCCGTCCAGACACCTCCAGCTAGTCTCTCATTGGTTCTCGCTATTCCTGTTCATCTTCCGCAGAAATTGCAAACTGGGCCAAACAGGAGGTTAAAGGCGCTGACTCTCCAAGTCGGGAGAGTGTTAGTAAAGCGTCTGGAATGTTGCACCCGAGTACCAGGGTACGAAAACTGAGACATATTTGAACACGTCTCCCGATCACATGGTTGATCATACTCTGGGTTCCACATGCATGTTTTAGCTGAAGGAAGAATACCTTAAACCTGGGTAGTTGAAACCCGTGGAATGGGTACCATGCAATATGACTTCAAAGGGTCTTCATTTGCTCACCGAACCTCTCCAATCCTATCACTGCTGCGTTTATGCCCCTGTACACATGCTTGATTCTCTTTCGGAGACATAGCAATCCATAGGTTTTAAGATACTTACTAGTCAGGTACATTCTTAGGCGTTTAATATGCGGTGTTGAGTCCATTTCGTTGAGCAAGGAGTAGCTCTTGTCTATTCCATATTTGGCTTAAGGAACTTTATCTGTGCTCATTTCAATCTCTGGTTTTATGCAGCACCCCAACTCACCTTTACCCTTAAGCAAGCATAAGTTGGTTTTCTAAATTTGAGACCCTGTTCTGTTCTGTAATTCAGTTCCTGTGTAGCCAAGTTTACATTCCGTGTATTACTGATATCTTATGATGTTTCTTTTTCTGTGTGACTTATTTCAGTTAGAATCATCATACCTGAATCCACTCATTGTGCTGCTAAGGGCCTGATGACACAGATTTCATTGCTGAGTGATATTGCTTTGTAAGTAAATACCACAACTTCTTTATCCATTTTTCACTTTCTGCGATGTTGAACTTGTACTGTAAACGAGGTTCTTGTAAACAGAGGCATCCCAAACTTTGGGGTGGCTGTGTCTTTTTGATTTTAATTTCCCTAAGCTATAGGACCATAAGTGGAAGTGCCCTAGGCTCTGTTGCTTTGTTTTTTAGATGTTTCAGGAAACACCATACACTTCTCCCGAGTGTCTGTTGGCAATTTACATCCCGCCCATCAGCATAACAAGGCTCCCAGTTCTCCATGGCCTGTCCTGCCTTTCTGGATTTTACACTTTTTTCAGATGGCCCTTTTGACCGGGGGGAAGTGAGACTTCATTGTAGTGCAGATTTCCTTTGCAAGCTTGCTTGGTTGGCCAAAAAGGGCGTATGCGTTTTTTCCTGAATATATTCAGGAAAAAACGCATACGCCCTTTTTGGCCAAGTGCATCATTGTGGACGTTCTGCCTCTTTTCCTATGCTTTCAATGCAATTCCAGTCTACCTCCTGAAATCGGTTTCCTGCAATTCTGCCCCGCTTTCAAGTCCTCTTGGCAGCCTTACTTCAGTCTATTTTTGGACGATAGCTGTCATTTATAACTCTGCAGGTTTGTGAATTACAGTGCCCCTGAGCTCCTTTCTTCAACTCGCTTTCTTGTGAGCTGGCCGCAACACCGCAGGATGGCTTCAGGCCCTAATCTGGTTCCGGCACGGCACGCTGAGCCTTTGGTTATTTCCTCTTCCTGGTGGGAAATGAGAGTTAAATTTGCCCGTCCAGACACCTCCAGCTAGTCTCTCATTGGTTCTCCCTATTCCTGTTCATCTTCCGCAGAAATTGCAAACTGGGCCAAACAGGAGGTTAAAGGCGCTGACTCTCCAAGTGGGGAGAGTGTTAGTAAAGCGTCTGGAATGTTGCACCCGAGTACCAGGGGAGGAAAACTGAGACATATTTGAACACGTCTCCCGTTCACATGGTTGATCATACTCTGGGTTCCACATGCATGTTTTAGCTGAAGGAAGAATACCTTAAACCTGGAGAGTTGAAGACCCGTGTAATGGGTACCATGCAATATGACTTCAAAGGGTCTTCATTTGCTCACCGAACCTCTCCAATCCTATCACTGCTGCGTTTATGCCCCTGTACACATGCTTGATTCTCTTTCGGAGACATAGCAATCCATAGGTTTTAAGATACTTACTAGTCAGGTACATTCTTAGGCGTTTAATATGCGGTGTTGAGTCCATTTCGTTGAGCAAGGAGTAGCTCTTGTCTATTCCATATTTGGCTTAAGGAACTTTATCTGTGCTCATTTCAATCTCTGGTTTTATGCAGCACCCCAACTCACCTTTCCCCTTAAGCAAGCATAAGTTGGTTTTCTAAATTTGAGACCCTGTTCTGTTCTGTAATTCAGTTCCTGTGTAGCCAAGTTTACATTCCGTGTATTACTGATATCTTATGATGTTTCTTTTTCTGTGTGACTTATTTCAGTTAGAATCATCATACCTGAATCCACTCATTGTGCTGCTAAGGGCCTGATGACATAGATTTCATTGCTGAGTGATATTGCTTTGTAAGTAAATACCACAACTTCTTTATCCATTTTTCACTTTCTGCGATGTTGAACTTGTACTGTAAACGAGGTTCTTGTAAACAGAGGCGTCCCAAACTTTGGGGTGGCTGTGTCTTTTTGATTTTAATTTCCCTAAGCTATAGGACCATAAGTGGAAGTGCCCTAGGCTCTGTTGCTTTGTTTTTTAGATGTTTCAGGAAACACCATACACTTCTCCCGAGTGTCTGTTGGCAATTTACATCCCGCCCATCAGCATAACAAGGCTCCCAGTTCTCCATGGCCTGTCCTGCCTTTCTGGATTTTACACTTTTTTCAGATGGCCCTTTTGACCGGGGGGAAGTGAGACTTCATTGTAGTGCAGATTTCCTTTGCAAGCTTGCTTGGTTGGCCAAAAAGGGCGTATGCGTTTTTTCCTGAATATATTCAGGAAAAAACGCATACGCCCTTTTTGGCCAAGTGCATCATTGTGGACGTTCTGCCTCTTTTCCTATGCTTTCAATGCAATTCCAGTCTACCTCCTGAAATCGGTTTCCTGCAATTCTGCCCCGCTTTCAAGTCCTCTTGGCAGCCTTACTTCAGTCTATTTTTGGACGATAGCTGTCATTTATAACTCTGCAGGTTTGTGAATTACAGTGCCCCTGAGCTCCTTTCTTCAACTCGCTTTCTTGTGAGCTGGCCGCAACACCGCAGGATGGCTTCAGGCCCTAATCTGGTTCCGGCACGGCACGCTGAGCCTTTGGTTAATTTCCTCTTCCTGGTGGGAAATGAGAGTTAAATTTGCCCGTCCAGACACCTCCAGCTAGTCTCTCATTGGTTCTCGCTATTCCTGTTCATCTTCCGCAGAAATTGCAAACTGGGCCAAACAGGAGGTTAAAGGCGCTGACTCTCCAAGTCGGGAGAGTGTTAGTAAAGCGTCTGGAATGTTGCACCCGAGTACCAGGGTAGGAAAACTGAGACATATTTGAACACGTCTCCCGATCACATGGTTGATCATACTCTGGGTTCCACATGCATGTTTTAGCTGAAGGAAGAATACCTTAAACCTGGAGTAGTTGAAACCCGTGGAATGGGTACCATGCAATATGACTTCAAAGGGTCTTCATTTGCTCACCGAACCTCTCCAATCCTATCACTGCTGCGTTTATGCCCCTGTACACATGCTTGATTCTCTTTCGGAGACATAGCAATCCATAGGTTTTAAGATACTTACTAGTCAGGTACATTCTTAGGCGTTTAATATGCGGTGTTGAGTCCATTTCGTTGAGCAAGGAGTAGCTCTTGTCTATTCCATATTTGGCTTAAGGAACTTTATCTGTGCTCATTTCAATCTCTGGTTTTATGCAGCACCCCAACTCACCTTTCCCCTTAAGCAAGCATAAGTTGGTTTTCTAAATTTGAGACCCTGTTCTGTTCTGTAATTCAGTTCCTGTGTAGCCAAGTTTACATTCCGTGTATTACTGATATCTTATGATGTTTCTTTTTCTGTGTGACTTATTTCAGTTAGAATCATCATACCTGAATCCACTCATTGTGCTGCTAAGGGCCTGATGACATAGATTTCATTGCTGAGTGATATTGCATTGTAAGTAAATACCACAACTTCTTTATCCATTTTTCACTTTCTGCGATGTTGAACTTGTACTGTAAACGAGGTTCTTGTAAACAGAGGCGTCCCAAACTTTGGGGTGGCTGTGTCTTTTTGATTTTAATTTCCCTAAGCTATAGGACCATAAGTGGAAGTGCCCTAGGCTCTGTTGCTTTGTTTTTTAGATGTTTCAGGAAACACCATACACTTCTCCCGAGTGTCTGTTGGCAATTTACATCCCGCCCATCAGCATAACAAGGCTCCCAGTTCTCCATGGCCTGTCCTGCCTTTCTGGATTTTACACTTTTTTCACATGGCCCTTTTGACCGGGGGGAAGTGAGACTTCATTGTAGTGCAGATTTCCTTTGCAAGCTTGCTTGGTTGGCCAAAAAGGGCGTATGCGTTTTTTCCTGAATATATTCAGGAAAAAACGCATACGCCCTTTTTGGCCAAGTGCATCATTGTGGACGTTCTGCCTCTTTTCCTATGCTTTCAATGCAATTCCAGTCTACCTCCTGAAATCGGTTTCCTGCAATTCTGCCCCGCTTTCAAGTCCTCTTGGCAGCCTTACTTCAGTATATTTTTGGACGATAGCTGTCATTTATAACTCTGCAGGTTTGTGAATTACAGTGCCCCTGAGCTCCTTTCTTCAACTCGCTTTCTTGTGAGCTGGCCGCAACACCGCAGGATGGCTTCAGGCCCTAATCTGGTTCCGGCACGGCACGCTGAGCCTTTGGTTATTTCCTCTTCCTGGTGGGAAATGAGAGTTAAATTTGCCCGTCCAGACACCTCCAGCTAGTCTCTCATTGGTTCTCGCTATTCCTGTTCATCTTCCGCAGAAATTGCAAACTGGGCCAAACAGGAGGTTAAAGGCGCTGACTCTCCAAGTGGGGAGAGTGTTAGTAAAGCGTCTGGAATGTTGCACCCGAGTACCAGGGGAGGAAAACTGAGACATATTTGAACACGTCTCCATTCACACGGTTGATCATACTCTGGGTTCCACATGCATGTTTTAGCTGAAGGAAGAATACCTTAAACCTGGAGAGTTGAGACCCGTGTAATGGGTACCATGCAATATGACTTCAAAGGGTCTTCATTTGCTCACCGAACCTCTCCAATCCTATCACTGCTGCGTTTATGCCCCTGTACACACTCTTGATTCTCTTTCGGAGACATAGCAATCCATAGGTTTTAAGATACTTACTAGTCAGGTACATTCTTAGGCGTTTAATATGCGGTGTTGAGTCCATTTCGTTGAGCAAGGAGTAGCTCTTGTCTATTCCATATTTGGCTTAAGGAACTTTATCTGTGCTCATTTCAATCTCTGGTTTTATGCAGCACCCCAACTCACCTTTCCCCTTAAGCAAGCATAAGTTGGTTTTCTAAATTTGAGACCCTGTTCTGTTTTGGAATTCAGTTCCTCTGTAGCCAAGTTTACATTCCGTGTATTAGTGATATCTTATGATGTTTCTTTTTCTGTGTGACTTATTTCAGTTAGAATCATCATACCTGAATCCACTCATTATGCTGCTACGGGCCTGATGACATAGATTTCATTGCTGAGTGATATTGCATTGTACGTAAGTACCACAAGTTCTTTATCCATTTTTCACTTTCTGCGATATTGAACTTGTACCTGTAAACGAGGTTCTTGTAAACAGAGCCGTCCCAAACTTTGGGGTGGCTGTGTCTTTTTGATTTTAATTTCCCTAAGCTATAGGACCATAAGTGGAAGTGCCCTAGGCTCTGTTGCTTTGTTTTTTAGATGTTTCAGGAAACACCATACACTTCTCCAGAGTGGCTGTTGGCAATTTACATCCCGCCCATCAGCATAAGAAGGCTCCCAGTTCTCCATGGCCTGTCGTGCCTTTATGGATTTTACACTTTTTTCAGATGGCCCTTTTGACCAGGTGGAAGTGAGACTTCATTGTAGTGCAGATTTCCTTTGCAAGCTTGCTTGGTTGGCCAAAAAGTGCGTATGCGTTTTTTCCTGAATATATTCAGGAAAAAACGCATACGCCCTTTTTGGCCAAGTGCATCATTGTCGAGTTTCTGACTCTCTTCATATGCTTTTCAATGCAATTCCAGTCTACCTCCTGAAATCGGTTTCCTGCAATTCTGCCTTGCTTTCAATGCCTCTTCATAGCCTTACCTCAATATATTTTTTAAAAATAGTTGGCCTTTATAACTCTGCAGGTTTTTGAATTGCAGTGGCCCTTAGCTCCATTTTTTAGCTCTTATTTTTGTGGTCTTGCCCCATAACCACAGGATTCCTTGAAGCCCTATTTTTCTTCTGGGGCACCTTGCTGTGCCTTTGGTTAATTCTTCTTACTGATGTGATATTAGAGTGACATGTGCCCATTGAAACCGCTACAGCTAGTTTCTCACTGGTTCCCCCTATTCCCATTCATCCTCTGCACTAACTGCAGACTGTGCGATACCAGAACTTAAAGGCATTGACTCCATGTGGGGATGTTGTTAGTAAAGCGGCTGGAATGTCGATCCGGAGCCCCAGGAGAGGAAAAATGAGGTGCGTTTTAGAAACCTTTCCCGATCATATGGTATACCAGTCGCTGGGTTTCCCAAGCATGGTTTAGCTGTAGGAAGATTCCCTTCAACCTGGAGTGTTGGGACCCTTGGACTGAGTAGCATGAAGTATTGCATTAAACTTTCGGCAGTTGCTCACCAAAGCTCACCAATCCTGTCAGCCCCAAGTGTCCAGCCTTATGTCTTATCCAGCTGTGGGTTTATATGTGGTCAATCCAGGTTGCATCACAGCCCCTGAGCGAATTTTGTAAGAATTTTTCTCTCTTTCATTGTTTCAGCGTTTTGTTTTTAAAATTTATTTCTATAATGGGGTTTAGCTCCTTTTCACTGCTGTGTTTGTGCCGCTCTGCACACACTTGATTCCCTTATGGAGATATATCAATACATGGGTTTTAAGATTCTTATTCCTCAGATATATTTCTCTGCGGTGTATAGGGTGTGTTGAGGCCAGTTCATTGAGCAAGGTGTAGATCTTGTCTAATACCTATTTGGTTTATTGAACGGTATCTGTGCTAATTTCAAACTCTGGTTTTATGCATCACCCCACCTCTCCTTTCCCCTTAAGCTGACATAAGTGTGTTTTCTAAATGTGAGACACTGTTCTGTTCTGTAATTCATTTCTTGTGCAGCCATATTTACCCTCCCTCTATAAGTGATATCTTATGATATGTTTCTTTTTCTGTTTGACTTATTTCAAGTAGTATTATCGGACCTAAATCCACTCTTTATCCTTCTACTAGCCTTATTACATTGATTTCATGGTGAAGAGATATTCCATTGTACATAAGTACCACATCTTCTTTATCCATTGTTCTCTTTCCTGGGATATTTAAGGTGTACTGAAGTTGAGGTTCTTGTAAACAGAGTAGCCCTAAACTGTGGTGTGCTTGTGTCTTGTTGATTTTTAGACTTCCCTAGATATACTCCCATGATTGGAAGTGTCCTATGCTCTGTAGCTCTGTTTTTTAGATGATTTAGGAACCACCATACACTTCTCCAGAGTGGCTCTCGGCAGTTCACACACTGCCCATCAGCGTATAAAGGCTCCCTGTTCTCCATGGCCTGTCCTGCATTTCTGGTTTTTACAATTTTTTAGGATGGCCCTTTTGACCGGTGGGAAGTGAGACTTCTTTGTTGTGCACATTTGCATTGCTTGCTTGCTTCGTTGCCCATAAAGTGCGTATGCGTTTTTTCCTGGATATAATCAGGAAAAAACGCATACGCCCTTTTGGGCCAACTGCATCATTGTCGAAATTCTGCCGCTTTTCATGTGCGTTAAAGACGAGTCCAATCTATCTCTTGAAATCTGTTTCTTGCAATTCTGTCTTGCATTCAGATCCTCTTCTTTGCCTTACCTCAACATATTTTTGGACGTTAGTTTTCATTTATAACTCTGCAGGTTTGTGAATTGCAGTGACCCTGAGCTCCATTTTTTAAGTTGCTCTTTTGTGAGCTGGCCTCAAACCCGCAGGATTGCTTCAGGCCCTATTTTGGCTCCGGCGAGGCAGGCTGAGCCTTTCTTTAATTCTTATTCTTAATGGGAAATTAGAGTGATATGTGCCCGTCCAAACCCCTACAACTCTTCTCTCATTGGTTCCCCCTCTTCCCGTTCATCCTCCTCACAATTTGCAAAATGTGTGAAACAGAAGTTTAAATGTGCTGATTCTCCAAGTGGGGAGATTCTAAGTAGCGTGGCTGGAATGGTGAACAGGAGCACCAGGAGAGGATAAATGAGGTGCATTTTAGACACATCTCCCGATCACATGGTGTACAGTCCTCTGGGTTTTCCATGCATGTTTTAGCTGTAGGAAGATCCCTTGAACCTGCAGATTTGGGACCCATTGAATGGGTACCAGGTAGTATTACTTTAAAGGGTGTGCATTTCCTCACCCAACCTCACATTTCTCTTAGCGCAAACAGTTTCCAGCCTTATGTCTCATCCTGCTGTGGGTCTAGATGTGTTCAATCCATGTTGCATCACCGTCCCTGAGGAAAAGTTGTAAGAGGTTTTCTCTGTCTCTCTGTCGTTTATTTTTTTCAATTTATTACTATATTGGTTACAGCTGATTTTCAAAGCTCTGTTTCTTGCTGCTGTACATCCACTTGATTCACGTACAGAGAGACATCAATAAATTCTTTTTCAGATTCTTACCAGTCGTATATATTCTTTTCCGGTGACTTGAGTGTGCTGAGTGCAGTTCTTTTAGCTACCGTGTAGGCCTTGTTGATTATCAGTTTGGTATTTGGAATGGTATCTTTGCTAATTTCAACCTCCTGGATGATGCCTCACCCCTCCCCACCTTTCCCGTTTAGCAGCCTTATGCGTGTTTTCTACATATTTGACTATGTTTTTGTTTTGTAATTTATTTCATGTGTAGCCATTTTGGATTCCACCTTTAAGTGATATCTTATGATATGTGTCTTTTTCTTTTTGAATTCTGTCACTTAGAATGATCATACGTAACTCCTCCGGAGTTGTTACAACTGGCCATATTTCATTGATTTCCAGGCTGAATAATATTCCACTCTACCTAAGTACCACATCTCTATCCATTTTTTCCCTCCAGAGACATTTAAGTTATATCCTAGTCGAGGATCTTTTAAACAGAGAGGGGGTAAACATTGGGGTGCCTGTGTCCTCTCGATTTTTGTTTTTCCCAAGATATACGCCCATGAGTGCAAGTGCCCTATGCTCTGTAGCTCATTTTTTAGATGCTTTAGTAAACACAATACACTTCTCCAGAATGGCCGTTGGCAATATACATTTCCACTATAAGTCTCACAGGGCTCCCTCTTCTCGTTGCCCTGTCCTGCATTTCTGTTGTTTACGCTTTATGAGGATGGCTCTTCTGACTGATGCGAAGTGATATCTTTTGTAGTATTGACTTCCAGTGCCCACCTGTTTGGTTGGCTAAAAAAGTGTATGCCCTTTTCTTGAATATATACAGAAAAGAACGCATACACCCTTTTTGGCCAACTGCAATGTTGGCAATGTTCAGCTCCTTTTCTTGTGCTTAATGGCGAGTCCTTTCTACCTCCTCAAATCCCTTTCCTGCCATTCTCCCTTGCTTACAAGTCCTTTTCTCTGACTTTCCTCAAGACATTTTTCAGTGATGGATATTTTCAACTCTGCAGTTTTGTGAATTTTACTGCCCCTGAGTTCCATTGTTCAACTCGTGTTTATGGGAACTGGCCACAAAGCAGCGGGATTTCCTCAAGCCCTATACTGTTTCCATGGGCAACCCTAGCCTTTGGTCAATTCGTCTTCCTGATTGGAAATTAGAGTGACATGTGCCTGTCTGAACACCTAGGACTTGTCTCTCATTGTTCCTCATCCTTCCGCTTCATCCTCTGGACAAATTCCAAACTGTACGCAACAGGATGTTGACAGTGCTGACATCTCCAAGTGGGGAGACTGTTAGTAAAGACGCTGGAGGGGTGAACCCGAGCACCAGGAGATGAGGAGATGAGATGCCTTTTCCAAACTCTTCCCGATCAGACGGTATACCATCCTCTGGGTGTGACAGACATGTTTTAGCAGTAGGAAGAGTCCCATTCATGTAAGGAGAACACCAGGGCTTTTTCAAAATCAGTGTCTCCCCGAAACCCAAACTGGGGAAGTTTTTAAGCTACGGCTACACATATGTTCATTAAGGGCCTTGGGAAGTAGGCAGAGTCCAAACTTTAGATGATTGAAGTCTTCAGGGTCAGAAGCACTCACCACCAGCTTCCCTTAGGCTACACTTTAACTGTCATTGATAGATGATGTCAATAAAAATATCTATTCTTTTTCAGATTATTTCCCCTTATAGGTTATTGCAAAATGTTGAGTGTAGTTCCCTGTGCTATACAGTAGTTCCTTGTTGATGATCTATTTTATACATAGCAGTGTGTATGTGTTCATTCCAAACTGTTAATTTATCCCTCCTCCCACCTTTCCCCTTTGGTAATAATAAATTATAAGATTTTATACTTCTCAGAAATGGGGGAGCTGAAAGAGAGGTATCATTTTCAATGGAAAAGCATTTAAAACAAGATTGAAGGTTTAACCAAGATTATTAGATGTACATCCTTGGAAAGAAATCACTTCGTTTCTCTAATATTGACCTGACAAATAAGACAAACCTTTTCACTGAACTTGCTTATAAAAAGTGATGGAAATATCAAATGGAAGTGTTAAAAACATCTTATTTTACCCGAGCCTTATACACTGTTCTATGTTAACTACAGTTTGGCTCACACATCTGTTCATTGAGGTTACAATAGTCTCAATTTCTGTTACTGATCCTCCAGAGTGGACCCCAACAAGTGTCCCCCTGCCCAGTGTCATTGGGGCCAACAGATCGAGACTGAGTTTGGTTCACAAGCAAAGGAAACTTTATATTTTGATCAGAGAATGGAGAGGTGAGAGCATGCACTACCCCGTGGGCTGTGGGCTGGGCTGCTGTGTAGAGATCCTGTCAGAGTCAGTGGGAGGGAGGGAGGCGGCGGAGCTCTCGAGGGCCGGGTTGGCTGTAGCTCAGGCTCTATATCGTGGAGTCTGCACTGGGCCCCAGGAGCTGAGGTGTCGACCAGCCATTCTGCACTAGGAAATCTGGTCTGAAGTGCCGGGTGTGGAACCTCTGCATGCGGGACCCTAGGAGCACGTGAAATTAGACAAAGCACAAAGGATAAAAAGGTTAGACTTGACTTTATTGCCCAGATTCTATTTTTATCTCCCAGGGATTTTTAATGGGCTTTGCTGGGGACAAACCCCTCCTCTGCCTTTGTCCCCTTCCCTCATTCTTGGAGTGCTGAGGGTGCAGACCCTTCTTCTGTAACTGCTGAGTGCTGAGTTGGGAGCCCTCATACCCTGGGGCGAGGGTCAGAGCTTCTCCCCAGCAGCCTCCCGGTGACGTTGATTGTCCCCTGGACCCTTAAAGGTCATTAGAATCTATAACACTTCCAATGCTGGTGCTCAGGTGGACGAGCAGGGAGGCAGGGGTCCTGGGGACAATCAACGTCACCGGGAGGCTGCTGGGGAGAAGCTCTGACCCTCGCCCCAGGGTATGAGGGCTCCCAACTCAGCACTCAGCAGTTACAGAAGAAGGGTCTGCACCCTCAGCACTCCAAGAATGAGGAACGGGACAAAAGGCAGAGGAGGGGTTTGTCCCCAGCAAAGCCCATTAAAAATCCCTGGGAGATAAAAATAGAATCTGGGCAATAAAGTCAAGTCTAACCTTTTTTATCCTTTGTGCTTTGTCTAATTTCACGTGCTCCTAGGGTCCCGCATGCAGAGGTTCCACACCCGGCACTTCAGACCAGATTTCCTAGTGCAGAATGGCTGGGTCGACACCTCAGCTCCTGGGGCCCAGTGCAGACTCCACGATATAGAGCCTGAGCTACAGCCAACCCGGCCCTCGAGAGCTCCGCCGCCTCCCTCCCTCCCACTGACTCTGACAGGATCTCTACACAGCAGCCCAGCCCACAGCCCACGGGGTAGTGCATGCTCTCACCTCTCCATTCTCTGATCAAAATATAAAGTTTCCTTTGCTTGTGAACCAAACTCAGTCTCGATCTGTTGGCCCCAATGACACTGGGCAGGGGGACACTTGTTGGGGTCCACTCTGGAGGATCAGTAACAGAAATTGAGACTATTGTAACCTCAATGAACAGATGTGTGAGCCAAACTGTAGTTAACATAGAACAGTGTATAAGGCTCCGGTAAAATAAGATGTTTCTAACACTTCCATTTGATATTTCCATCACTTTTTATAAGCAAGTTCAGTGAAAAGGTTTGTCTTATTTGTCAGGTCAATATTAGAGAAACGAAGTGATTTCTTTCCAAGGATGTACAGCTAATAATCTTGGTTAAACCTTCAATCTTGTTTTAAATGCTTTTCCATTGAAAATGATACCTCTCTTTCAGCTCCCCCATTTCTGAGAAGTATAAAATCTTATAATTTATTATTACCAAAGGGGAAAGGTGGGAGGAGGGATAAATTAACAGTTTGGAATGAACACATACACACTGCTATGTATAAAATAGATCATCAACAAGGAACTACTGTATAGCACAGGGAACTACACTCAACATTTTGCAATAACCTATAAGGGGAAATAATCTGAAAAAGAATAGATATTTTTATTGACATCATCTATCAATGACAGTTAAAGTGTAGCCTAAGGGAAGCTGGTGGTGAGTGCTTCTGACCCTGAAGACTTCAATCATCTAAAGTTTGGACTCTGCCTACTTCCCAAGGCCCTTAATGAACATATGTGTAGCCGTAGCTTAAAAACTTCCCCAGTTTGGGTTTCGGGGAGACACTGATTTTGAAAAAGCCCTGGTGTTCTCCTTACATGAATGGGACTCTTCCTACTGCTAAAACATGTCTGTCACACCCAGAGGATGGTATACCGTCTGATCGGGAAGAGTTTGGAAAAGGCATCTCATCTCCTCATCTCCTGGTGCTTGGGTTCACCCCTCCAGCGTCTTTACTAACAGTCTCCCCACTTGGAGATGTCAGCACTGTCAACATCCTGTTGCGTACAGTTTGGAATTTGTCCAGAGGATGAAGCGGAAGGATGAGGAACAATGAGAGACAAGTCCTAGGTGTTCAGACAGGCACATGTCACTCTAATTTCCAATCAGGAAGACGAATTGACCAAAGGCTAGGGTTGCCCATGGAAACAGTATAGGGCTTGAGGAAATCCCGCTGCTTTGTGGCCAGTTCCCATAAACACAAGTTGAACAATGGAACTCAGGGGCAGTAAAATTCACAAAACTGCAGAGTTGAAAATATCCATCACTGAAAAATGTCTTGAGGAAAGTCAGAGAAAAGGACTTGTAAGCAAGGGAGAATGGCAGGAAAGGGATTTGAGGAGGTAGAAAGGACTCGCCATTAAGCACAAGAAAAGGAGCTGAACATTGCCAACATTGCAGTTGGCCAAAAAGGGTGTATGCGTTCTTTTCTGTATATATTCAAGAAAAGGGCATACACTTTTTTAGCCAACCAAACAGGTGGGCACTGGAAGTCAATACTACAAAAGATATCACTTCGCATCAGTCAGAAGAGCCATCCTCATAAAGCGTAAACAACAGAAATGCAGGACAGGGCAACGAGAAGAGGGAGCCCTGTGAGACTTATAGTGGAAATGTATATTGCCAACGGCCATTCTGGAGAAGTGTATTGTGTTTACTAAAGCATCTAAAAAATGAGCTACAGAGCATAGGGCACTTGCACTCATGGGCGTATATCTTGGGAAAAACAAAAATCGAGAGGACACAGGCACCCCAATGTTTACCCCCTCTCTGTTTAAAAGATCCTCGACTAGGATATAACTTAAATGTCTCTGGAGGGAAAAAATGGATAGAGATGTGGTACTTAGGTAGAGTGGAATATTATTCAGCCTGGAAATCAATGAAATATGGCCAGTTGTAACAACTCCGGAGGAGTTACGTATGATCATTCTAAGTGACAGAATTCAAAAAGAAAAAGACACATATCATAAGATATCACTTAAAGGTGGAATCCAAAATGGCTACACATGAAATAAATTACAAAACAGAAACATAGTCAAATATGTAGAAAACACGCATAAGGCTGCTAAACGGGAAAGGTGGGGAGGGGTGAGGCATCATCCAGGAGGTTGAAATTAGCAAAGATACCATTCCAAATACCAAACTGATAATCAACAAGGCCTACACGGTAGCTAAAAGAACTGCACTCAGCACACTCAAGTCACCGGAAAAGAATATATACGACTGGTAAGAATCTGAAAAAGAATTTATTGATGTCTCTCTGTACGTGAATCAAGTGGATGTACAGCAGCAAGAAACAGAGCTTTGAAAATCAGCTGTAACCAATATAGTAATAAATTGAAAAAAATAAACGACAGAGAGACAGAGAAAACCTCTTACAACTTTTCCTCAGGGACGGTGATGCAACATGGATTGAACACATCTAGACCCACAGCAGGATGAGACATAAGGCTGGAAACTGTTTGCGCTAAGAGAAATGTGAGGTTGGGTGAGGAAATGCACACCCTTTAAAGTAATACTACCTGGTACCCATTCAATGGGTCCCAAATCTGCAGGTTCAAGGGATCTTCCTACAGCTAAAACATGCATGGAAAACCCAGAGGACTGTACACCATGTGATCGGGAGATGTGTCTAAAATGCACCTCATTTATCCTCTCCTGGTGCTCCTGTTCACCATTCCAGCCACGCTACTTAGAATCTCCCCACTTGGAGAATCAGCACATTTAAACTTCTGTTTCACACATTTTGCAAATTGTGAGGAGGATGAACGGGAAGAGGGGGAACCAATGAGAGAAGAGTTGTAGGGGTTTGGACGGGCACATATCACTCTAATTTCCCATTAAGAATAAGAATTAAAGAAAGGCTCAGCCTGCCTCGCCGGAGCCAAAATAGGGCCTGAAGCAATCCTGCGGGTTTGAGGCCAGCTCACAAAAGAGCAACTTAAAAAATGGAGCTCAGGGTCACTGCAATTCACAAACCTGCAGAGTTATAAATGAAAACTAACGTCCAAAAATATGTTGAGGTAAGGCAAAGAAGAGGATCTGAATGCAAGACAGAATTGCAAGAAACAGATTTCAAGAGATAGATTGGACTCGTCTTTAACGCACATGAAAAGCGGCAGAATTTCGACAATGATGCAGTTGGCCCAAAAGGGCGTATGCGTTTTTTCCTGATTATATCCAGGAAAAAACGCATACGCACTTTATGGGCAACGAAGCAAGCAAGCAATGCAAATGTGCACAACAAAGAAGTCTCACTTCCCACCGGTCAAAAGGGCCATCCTAAAAAATTGTAAAAACCAGAAATGCAGGACAGGCCATGGAGAACAGGGAGCCTTTATACGCTGATGGGCAGTGTGTGAACTGCCGAGAGCCACTCTGGAGAAGTGTATGGTGGTTCCTAAATCATCTAAAAAACAGAGCTACAGAGCATAGGACACTTCCAATCATGGGAGTATATCTAGGGAAGTCTAAAAATCAACAAGACACAAGCACACCACAGTTTAGGGCTACTCTGTTTACAAGAACCTCAACTTCAGTACACCTTAAATATCCCAGGAAAGAGAACAATGGATAAAGAAGATGTGGTACTTATGTACAATGGAATATCTCTTCACCATGAAATCAATGTAATAAGGCTAGTAGAAGGATAAAGAGTGGATTTAGGTCCGATAATACTACTTGAAATAAGTCAAACAGAAAAAGAAACATATCATAAGATATCACTTATAGAGGGAGGGTAAATATGGCTGCACAAGAAATGAATTACAGAACAGAACAGTGTCTCACATTTAGAAAACACACTTATGTCAGCTTAAGGGGAAAGGAGAGGTGGGGTGATGCATAAAACCAGAGTTTGAAATTAGCACAGATACCGTTCAATAAACCAAATAGGTATTAGACAAGATCTACACCTTGCTCAATGAACTGGCCTCAACACACCCTATACACCGCAGAGAAATATATCTGAGGAATAAGAATCTTAAAACCCATGTATTGATATATCTCCATAAGGGAATCAAGTGTGTGCAGAGCGGCACAAACACAGCAGTGAAAAGGAGCTAAACCCCATTATAGAAATAAATTTTAAAAACAAAACGCTGAAACAATGAAAGAGAGAAAAATTCTTACAAAATTCGCTCAGGGGCTGTGATGCAACCTGGATTGACCACATATAAACCCACAGCTGGATAAGACATAAGGCTGGACACTTGGGGCTGACAGGATTGGTGAGCTTTGGTGAGCAACTGCCGAAAGTTTAATGCAATACTTCATGCTACTCATTCCAAGGGTCCCAACACTCCAGGTTGAAGGGAATCTTCCTACAGCTAAACCATGCTTGGGAAACCCAGCGACTGGTATACCATATGATCGGGAAAGGTTTCTAAAACGCACCTCATTTTTCCTCTCCTGGGGCTCCGGATCGACATTCCAGCCGCTTTACTAACAACATCCCCACATGGAGTCAATGCCTTTAAGTTCTGGTATCGCACAGTCTGCAGTTAGTGCAGAGGATGAATGGGAATAGGGGGAACCAGTGAGAAACTAGCTGTAGCGGTTTCAATGGGCACATGTCACTCTAATATCACATCAGTAAGAAGAATTAACCAAAGGCACAGCAAGGTGCCCCAGAAGAAAAATAGGGCTTCAAGGAATCCTGTGGTTATGGGGCAAGACCACAAAAATAAGAGCTAAAAAATGGAGCTAAGGGCCACTGCAATTCAAAAACCTGCAGAGTTATAAAGGCCAACTATTTTTAAAAAATATATTGAGGTAAGGCTATGAAGAGGCATTGAAAGCAAGGCAGAATTGCAGGAAACCGATTTCAGGGGGTAGACTGGAATTGCATTGAAAGCATATGAAGAGAGTCAGAAACTCGACAATGATGCACTTGGCCAAAAAGGGCGTATGCGTTTTTTCCTGAATATATTCAGGAAAAAACGCATACGCCCTTTTTGGCCAACCAAGCAAGCTTGCAAAGGAAATCTGCACTACAATGAAGTCTCACTTTCCCCTGGTCAAAAGGGCCATCTGAAAAAAGTGTAAAATCCATAAAGGCACGGACAGGCCATGGAGAACTGGGAGCCTTGTTATGCTGATGGGCGGGATGTAAATTGCCAACAGCCACTCTGGAGAAGTGTATGGTGTTTCCTGAAACATCTAAAAAACAAAGCAACAGAGCCTAGGGCACTTCCACTTATGGTCCTATAGTTTAGGGAAATTAAAATCAAAAAGACACAGCCACCCCAAAGTTTGGGACGGCTCTGTTTACAAGAACCTCGTTTACAGTACAAGTTCAATATCGCAGAAAGTGAAAAATGGATAAAGAACTTGTGGTACTTACGTACAATGCAATATCACTCAGCAATGAAATCTATGTCATCAGGCCCGTAGCAGCATAATGAGTGGATTCAGGTATGATGATTCTAACTGAAATAAGTCACACAGAAAAAGAAACATCATAAGATATCACTAATACACGGAATGTAAACTTGGCTACACAGGAACTGAATTACAAAACAGAACAGGGTCTCAAATTTAGAAAACCAACTTATGCTTGCTTAAGGGGAAAGGTGAGTTGGGGTGCTGCATAAAACCAGAGATTGAAATGAGCACAGATAAAGTTCCTTAAGCCAAATATGGAATAGACAAGAGCTACTCCTTGCTCAACGAAATGGACTCAACACCGCATATTAAACGCCTAAGAATGTACCTGACTAGTAAGTATCTTAAAACCTATGGATTGCTATGTCTCCGAAAGAGAATCAAGCATGTGTACAGGGGCATAAACGCAGCAGTGATAGGATTGGAGAGGTTCGGTGAGCAAATGAAGACCCTTTGAAGTCATATTGCATGGTACCCATTACACGGGTCTCAACTCTCCAGGTTTAAGGTATTCTTCCTTCAGCTAAAACATGCATGTGGAACCCAGAGTATGATCAACCATGTGAGTGGGGAGACGTGTTCAAATATGTCTCAGTTTTCCTCCCCTGGTACTCGGGTGCAACATTCCAGACGCTTTACTAACACTCTCCCCACTTGGAGAGTCAGCGCCTTTAACCTCCTGTTTGGCCCAGTTTGCAATTTCTGCGGAAGATGAACAGGAATAGCGAGAACCAATGAGAGACTAGCTGGAGGTGTCTGGACGGGCAAATTTAACTCTCATTTCCCACCAGGAAGAGGAATAACCAAAGGCTCAGCGTGCCGTGCCGGAACCAGATTAGGGCCTGAAGCCATCCTGCGGTGTTGCGGCCAGCTCAAAAGAAAGCGAGTTGAAGAAAGGAGCTCAGGGGCACTGTAATTCACAAACCTGCAGAGTTATAAATGACAGCTATCGTCCAAAAATAGACTGAAGTAAGGCTGCCAAGAGGACTTGAAAGCGGGGCAGAATTGCAGGAAACCGATTTCAGGAGGTAGACTGGAATTGCATTGAAAGCATAGGAAAAGAGGCAGAACGTCCACAATGATGCACTTGGCCAAAAAGGGCGTATGCGTTTTTTCCTGAATATATTCAGGAAAAAACGCATACGCCCTTTTTGGCCAACCAAGCAAGCTTGCAAAGGAAATCTGCACTACAATGAAGTCTCACTTCCCCCCGGTCAAAAGGGCCATCTGAAAAAAGTGTAAAATCCAGAAAGGCAGGACAGGCCATGGAGAACTGGGAGCCTTGTTATGCTGATGGGCGGGATGTAAATTGCCAACAGACACTCGGGAGAAGTGTATGGTGTTTCCTGAAACATCTAAAAAACAAAGCAACAGAGCCTAGGGCACTTCCACTTATGGTCCTATAGCTTAGGGAAATTAAAATCAAAAAGACACAGCCACCCCAAAGTTTGGAACGGCTCTGTTTACAAGAACCTCGTTTACAGTACAAGTTCAACATCGCAGAAAGTGAAAAATGGATCAAGAAGTTGTGGTATTTACTTACAAAGCAATATCACTCAGCAATGAAATCTATGTCATCAGGCCCTTAGCAGCACAATGAGTGGATTCAGGTATGATGATTCTAACTGAAATAAGTCACACAGAAAAAGAAACATCATAAGATATCAGTAATACACGGAATGTAAACTTGGCTACACAGGAACTGAATTACAGAACAGAACAGGGTCTCAAATTTAGAAAACCAACTTATGCTTGCTTAAGGGTAAAGGTGAGTTGGGGTGCTGCATAAAACCAGAGATTGAAATGAGCACAGATAAAGTTCCTTAAGCCAAATATGGAATAGACAAGAGCTACTCCTTGCTCAACGAAATGGACTCAACACCGCATATTAAACGCCTAAGAATGTACCTGACTAGTAAGTATCTTAAAACCTATGGATTGCTATGTCTCCGAAAGAGAATCAAGCATGTGTACAGGGGCATAAACGCAGCAGTGATAGGATTGGAGAGGTTCGGTGAGCAAATGAAGACCCTTTGAAGTCATATTGCATGGTACCCATTCCACGGGTCTTCAACTCTCCAGGTTTAAGGTATTCTTCCTTCAGCTAAAACATGCATGTGGAACCCAGAGTATGATCAACCATGTGAATCGGGAGACGTGTTCAAATATGTCTCAGTTTTCCTCCCCTGGTACTCGGGTGCAACATTCCAGACGCTTTACTAACACTCTCCCCACTTGGAGAGTCAGCGCCTTTAACCTCCTGTTTGGCCCAGTTTGCAATTTCTGCGGAAGATGAACAGGAATAGCGAGAACCAATGAGAGACTAGCTGGAGGTGTCTGGACGGGCAAATTTAACTCTCATTTCCCACCAGGAAGAGGAATAACCAAAGGCTCAGCGTGCCGTGCCGGAACCAGATTAGGGCCTGAAGCCATCCTGCGGTGTTGCGGCCAGCTCACAAGAAAGCGAGTTGAAGAAAGGAGCTCAGGGGCACTGTAATTCACAAACCTGCAGAGTTATAAATGACAGCTATCGTCCAAAAATAGACTGAAGTAAGGCTGCCAAGAGGACTTGAAAGCGGGGCAGAATTGCAGGAAACCGATTTCAGGAGGTAGACTGGAATTGCATTGAAAGCATAGGAAAAGAGGCAGAACGTCCACAATGATGCACTTGGCCAAAAAGGGCGTATGCGTTTTGTCCTGAATATATTCAGGAAAAAACGCATACGCCCTTTTTGGCCAACCAAGCAAGCTTGCAAAGGAAATCTGCACTACAATGAAGTCTCACTTCCCCCCGGTCAAAAGGGCCATCTGAAAAAAGTGTAAAATCCAGAAAGGCAGGACAGGCCATGGAGAACTGGGAGCCTTGTTATGCTGATGGGCGGGATGTAAATTGCCAACAGACACTCGGGAGAAGTGTATGGTGTTTCCTGAAACATCTAAAAAACAAAGCAACAGAGCCTAGGGCACTTCCACTTATGGTCCTATAGCTTAGGGAAATTAAAATCAAAAAGACACAGCCACCCCAAAGTTTGGGACGCCTCTGTTTACAAGAACCTCGTTTACAGTACAAGTTCAACATCGCAGAAAGTGAAAAATGGATAAAGAAGTTGTGGTATTTACTTACAAAGCAATATCACTCAGCAATGAAATCTATGTCATCAGGCCCTTAGCAGCACAATGAGTGGATTCAGGTATGATGATTCTAACTGAAATAAGTCACACAGAAAAAGAAACATCATAAGATATCAGTAATACACGGAATGTAAACTTGGCTACACAGGAACTGAATTACAGAACAGAACAGGGTCTCAAATTTAGAAAACCAACTTATGCTTGCTTAAGGGGAAAGGTGAGTTGGGGTGCTGCATAAAACCAGAGATTGAAATGAGCACAGATAAAGTTCCTTAAGCCAAATATGGAATAGACAAGAGCTACTCCTTGCTCAACGAAATGGACTCAACACCGCATATTAAACGCCTAAGAATGTACCTGACTAGTAAGTATCTTAAAACCTATGGATTGCTATGTCTCCGAAAGAGAATCAAGCATGTGTACAGGGGCATAAACGCAGCAGTGATAGGATTGGAGAGGTTCGGTGAGCAAATGAAGACCCTTTGAAGTCATATTGCATGGTACCCATTACACGGGTTTAAACTACCCAGGTTTAAGGTATTCTTCCTTCAGCTAAAACATGCATGTGGAACCCAGAGTATGATCAACCATGTGATCGGGAGACGTGTTCAAATATGTCTCAGTTTTCCTCCCCTGGTACTCGGGTGCAACATTCCAGACGCTTTACTAACACTCTCCCGACTTGGAGAGTCAGTCGCCTTTAACCTCCTGTTTGGCCCAGTTTGCAATTTCTGCGGAAGATGAACAGGAATAGCGAGAACCAATGAGAGACTAGCTGGAGGTGTCTGGACGGGCAAATTTAACTCTCATTTCCCACCAGGAAGAGGAATAACCAAAGGCTCAGCGTGCCGTGCCGGAACCAGATTAGGGCCTGAAGCCATCCTGCGGTGTTGCGGCCAGCTCACAAGAAAGCGAGTTGAAGAAAGGAGCTCAGGGGCACTGTAATTCACAAACCTGCAGAGTTATAAATGACAGCTATCGTCCAAAAATAGACTGAAGTAAGGCTGCCAAGAGGACTTGAAAGCGGGGCAGAATTGCAGGAAACCGATTTCAGGAGGTAGACTGGAATTGCATTGAAAGCATAGGAAAAGAGGCAGAACGTCCACAATGATGCACTTGGCCAAAAAGGGCGTATGCGTTTTTTCCTGAATATATTCAGGAAAAAACGCATACGCCCTTTTTGGCCAACCAAGCAAGCTTGCAAAGGAAATCTGCACTACAATGAAGTCTCACTTCCCCCGGTCAAAAGGGCCATCTGAAAAAAGTGTAAAATCCAGAAAGGCAGGACAGGCCATGGAGAACTGGGAGCCTTGTTATGCTGATGGGCGGGATGTAAATTGCCAACAGACACTCGGGAGAAGTGTATGGTGTTTCCTGAAACATCTAAAAAACAAAGCAACAGAGCCTAGGGCACTTCCACTTATGGTCCTATAGCTTAGGGAAATTAAAATCAAAAAGACACAGCCACCCCAAAGTTTGGACGCCTCTGTTTACAAGAACCTCGTTTACAGTACAAGTTCAACATCGCAGAAAGTGAAAAATGGATAAAGAAGTTGTGGTATTTACTTACAAAGCAATATCACTCAGCAATGAAATCTATGTCATCAGGCCCTTAGCAGCACAATGAGTGGATTCAGGTATGATGATTCTAACTGAAATAAGTCACACAGAAAAAGAAACATCATAAGATATCACTAATACACGGAATGTAAACTTGGCTACACAGGAACTGAATTACAGAACAGAACAGGGTCTCAAATTTAGAAAACCAACTTATGCTTGCTTAAGGGGAAAGGTGAGTTGGGGTGCTGCATAAAACCAGAGATTGAAATGAGCACAGATAAAGTTCCTTAAGCCAAATATGGAATAGACAAGAGCTACTCCTTGCTCAACGAAATGGACTCAACACCGCATATTAAACGCCTAAGAATGTACCTGACTAGTAAGTATCTTAAAACCTATGGATTGCTATGTCTCCGAAAGAGAATCAAGCATGTGTACAGGGGCATAAACGCAGCAGTGATAGGATTGGAGAGGTTCGGTGAGCAAATGAAGACCCTTTGAAGTCATATTGCATGGTACCCATTCCACGGGTCTTCAACTACTCCAGGTTTAAGGTATTCTTCCTTCAGCTAAAACATGCATGTGGAACCCAGAGTATGATCAACCATGTGATCGGGAGACGTGTTCAAATATGTCTCAGTTTTCCTCCCCTGGTACTCGGGTGCAACATTCCAGACGCTTTACTAACACTCTCCCGACTTGGAGAGTCAGTCCCTTTAACCTCCTGTTTGGCCCAGTTTGCAATTTCTGCGGAAGATGAACAGGAATAGCGAGAACCAATGAGAGACTAGCTGGAGGTGTCTGGACGGGCAAATTTAACTCTCATTTCCCACCAGGAAGAGGAAATTAACCAAAGGCTCAGCGTGCCGTGCCGGAACCAGATTAGGGCCTGAAGCCATCCTGCGGTGTTGCGGCCAGCTCACAAGAAAGCGAGTTGAAGAAAGGAGCTCAGGGGCACTGTAATTCACAAACCTGCAGAGTTATAAATGACAGCTATCGTCCAAAAATAGACTGAAGTAAGGCTGCCAAGAGGACTTGAAAGCGGGGCAGAATTGCAGGAAACCGATTTCAGGAGGTAGACTGGAATTGCATTGAAAGCATAGGAAAAGAGGCAGAACGTCCACAATGATGCACTTGGCCAAAAAGGGCGTATGCGTTTTTTCCTGAATATATTCAGGAAAAAACGCATACGCCCTTTTTGGCCAACCAAGCAAGCTTGCAAAGGAAATCTGCACTACAATGAAGTCTCACTTCCCCCCGGTCAAAAGGGCCATCTGAAAAAAGTGTAAAATCCAGAAAGACAAGACAGGCCATGGAGAACTGGGAGCCTTGTTATGCTGATGGGCGGGATGTAAATTGCCAACAGACACTCGGGAGAAGTGTATGGTGTTTCCTGAAACATCTAAAAAACAAAGCAACAGAGCCTAGGGCACTTCCACTTATGGTCCTATAGCTTAGGGAAATTAAAATCAAAAAGACACAGCCACCCCAAAGTTTGGACGGCCTCTGTTTACAAGAACCTCGTTTACAGTACAAGTTCAACATCGCAGAAAGTGAAAAATGGATAAAGAAGTTGTGGTATTTACTTACAAAGCAATATCACTCAGCAATGAAATCGATGTCATCAGGCCCTTAGCAGCACAATGAGTGGATTCAGGTATGATGATTCTAACTGAAATAAGTCACACAGAAAAAGAAACATCATAAGATATCAGTAATACACGGAATGTAAACTTGGCTACACAGGAACTGAATTAAAGAACAGAACAGGGTCTCAAATTTAGAAAACCAACTTATGCTTGCTTAAGGGGAAAGGTGAGTTGGGGTGCTGCATAAAACCAGAGATTGAAATGAGCACAGATAAAGTTCCTTAAGCCAAATATGGAATAGACAAGAGCTACTCCTTGCTCAACGAAATGGACTCAACACCGCATATTAAACGCCTAAGAATGTACCTGACTAGTAAGTATCTTAAAACCTATGGATTGCTATGTCTCCGAAAGAGAATCAAGCATGTGTACAGGGGCATAAACGCAGCAGTGATAGGATTGGAGAGGTTCGGTGAGCAAATGAAGACCCTTTGAAGTCCTATTGCATGGTACCCATTCCACGGGTTTCAACTACCCAGGTTTAAGGTATTCTTCCTTCAGCTAAAACATGCATGTGGAACCAGAGTATGATCAACCATGTGATCGGGAGACGTGTTTCAAATATGTCTCAGTTTTCCTACCCTGGTACTCGGGTGCAACATCCAGACGCTTTACTAACACTCTCCCCACTTGGAGAGTCAGCGCCTTTAACCTCCTGTTTGGCCCAGTTTGCAATTTCTGCGGAAGATGAACAGGAATAGCGAGAACCAATGAGAGACTAGCTGGAGGTGTCTGGACGGGCAAATTTAACTCTCATTTCCCACCAGGAAGAGGAATTAACCAAAGGCTCAGCGTGCCGTGCCGGAACCAGATTAGGGCCTGAAGCCATCCTGCGGTGTTGCGGCCAGCTCACAAGAAAGCGAGTTGAAGAAAGGAGCTCAGGGGCACTGTAATTCACAAACCTGCAGAGTTATAAATGACAGCTATCGTCCAAAAATAGACTGAAGTAAGGCTGCCAAGAGGACTTGAAAGCGGGGCAGAATTGCAGGAAACCGATTTCAGGAGGTAGACTGGAATTGCATTGAAAGCATAGGAAAAGAGGCAGAACGTCCACAATGATGCACTTGGCCAAAAAGGGCGTATGCGTTTTTTCCTGAATATATTCAGGAAAAAACGCATACGCCCTTTTTGGCCAACCAAGCAAGCTTGCAAAGGAAATCTGCACTACAATGAAGTCTCACTTCCCCCCGGTCAAAAGGGCCATCTGAAAAAAGTGTAAAATCCAGAAAGGCAGGACAGGCCATGGAGAACTGGGAGCCTTGTTATGCTGATGGGCGGGATGTAAATTGCCAACAGACACTCGGGAGAAGTGTATGGTGTTTCCTGAAACATCTAAAAAACAAAGCAACAGAGCCTAGGGCACTTCCACTTATGGTCCTATAGCTTAGGGAAATTAAAATCAAAAAGACACAGCCACCCCAAAGTTTGGGACGCCTCTGTTTACAAGAACCTCGTTTACAGTACAAGTTCAACATCGCAGAAAGTGAAAAATGGATAAAGAAGTTGTGGTATTTACTTACAAAGCAATATCACTCAGCAATGAAATCTATGTCATCAGGCCCTTAGCAGCACAATGAGTGGATTCAGGTATGATGATTCTAACTGAAATAAGTCACACAGAAAAAGAAACATCATAAGATATCAGTAATACACGGAATGTAAACTTGGCTACACAGGAACTGAATTACAGAACAGAACAGGGTCTCAAATTTAGAAAACCAACTTATGCTTGCTTAAGGGGAAAGGTGAGTTGGGGTGCTGCATAAAACCAGAGATTGAAATGAGCACAGATAAAGTTCCTTAAGCCAAATATGGAATAGACAAGAGCTACTCCTTGCTCAACGAAATGGACTCAACACCGCATATTAAACGCCTAAGAATGTACCTGACTAGTAAGTATCTTAAAACCTATGGATTGCTATGTCTCCGAAAGAGAATCAAGCATGTGTACAGGGGCATAAACGCAGCAGTGATAGGATTGGAGAGGTTCGGTGAGCAAATGAAGACCCTTTGAAGTCATATTGCATGGTACCCATTCCACGGGTTTCAACTCTCCAGGTTTAAGGTATTCTTCCTTCAGCTAAAACATGCATGTGGAACCCAGAGTATGATCAACCATGTGATCGGGAGACGTGTTCAAATATGTCTCAGTTTTCCTCCCCTGGTACTCGGGTGCAACATTCCAGACGCTTTACTAACACTCTCCCCACTTGGAGAGTCAGCCCTTTAACCTCCTGTTTGGCCCAGTTTGCAATTTCTGCGGAAGATGAACAGGAATAGCGAGAACCAATGAGAGACTAGCTGGAGGTGTCTGGACGGGCAAATTTAACTCTCATTTCCCACCAGGAAGAGGAATTAACCAAAGGCTCAGCGTGCCGTGCCGGAACCAGATTAGGGCCTGAAGCCATCCTGCGGTGTTGCGGCCAGCTCACAAGAAAGCGAGTTGAAGAAAGGAGCTCAGGGGCACTGTAATTCACAAACCTGCAGAGTTATAAATGACAGCTATCGTCCAAAAATAGACTGAAGTAAGGCTGCCAAGAGGACTTGAAAGCGGGGCAGAATTGCAGGAAACCGATTTCAGGAGGTAGACTGGAATTGCATTGAAAGCATAGGAAAAGAGGCAGAACGTCCACAATGATGCACTTGGCCAAAAAGGGCGTATGCGTTTTTTCCTGAATATATTCAGGAAAAAACGCATACGCCCTTTTTGGCCAACCAAGCAAGCTTGCAAAGGAAATCTGCACTACAATGAAGTCTCACTTCCCCCCGGTCAAAAGGGCCATCTGAAAAAAGTGTAAAATCCAGAAAGGCAGGACAGGCCATGGAGAACTGGGAGCCTTGTTATGCTGATGGGCGGGATGTAAATTGCCAACAGACACTCGGGAGAAGTGTATGGTGTTTCCTGAAACATCTAAAAAACAAAGCAACAGAGCCTAGGGCACTTCCACTTATGGTCCTATAGCTTAGGGAAATTAAAATCAAAAAGACACAGCCACCCCAAAGTTTGGGACGCTCTGTTTACAAGAACCTCGTTTACAGTACAAGTTCAACATCGCAGAAAGTGAAAAATGGATAAAGAAGTTGTGGTATTTACTTACAAAGCAATATCACTCAGCAATGAAATCTATGTCATCAGGCCCTTAGCAGCACAATGAGTGGATTCAGGTATGATGATTCTAACTGAAATAAGTCACACAGAAAAAGAAACATCATAAGATATCAGTAATACACGGAATGTAAACTTGGCTACACAGGAACTGAATTACAGAACAGAACAGGGTCTCAAATTTAGAAAACCAACTTATGCTTGCTTAAGGGGAAAGGTGAGTTGGGGTGCTGCATAAAACCAGAGATTGAAATGAGCACAGATAAAGTTCCTTAAGCCAAATATGGAATAGACAAGAGCTACTCCTTGCTCAACGAAATGGACTCAACACCGCATATTAAACGCCTAAGAATGTTCCTGACTAGTAAGTATCTTAAAACCTATGGATTGCTATGTCTCCGAAAGAGAATCAAGCATGTGTACAGGGGCATAAACGCAGCAGTGATAGGATTGGAGAGGTTCGGTGAGCAAATGAAGACCCTTTGAAGTCATATTGCATGGTACCCATTCCACGGGTTTCAACTCCCAGGTTTAAGGTATTCTTCCTTCAGCTAAAACATGCATGTGGAACCCAGAGTATGATCAACCATGTGATCGGGAGACGTGTTCAAATATGTCTCAGTTTTCCTCCCCTGGTACTCGGGTGCAACATTCCAGACGCTTTACTAACACTCTCCCGACTTGGAGAGTCAGTCCCTTTAACCTCCTGTTTGGCCCAGTTTGCAATTTCTGCGGAAGATGAACAGGAATAGCGAGAACCAATGAGAGACTAGCTGGAGGTGTCTGGACGGGCAAATTTAACTCTCATTTCCCACCAGGAAGAGGAATTAACCAAAGGCTCAGCGTGCCGTGCCGGAACCAGATTAGGGCCTGAAGCCATGCTGCGGTGTTGCGGCCAGGTCACAAGAAAGCGAGTTGAAGAAAGGAGCTCAGGGGCACTGTAATTCACAAACCTGCAGAGTTATAAATGACAGCTATCGTCCAAAAATAGACTGAAGTAAGGCTGCCAAGAGGACTTGAAAGCGGGGCAGAATTGCAGGAAACCGATTTCAGGAGGTAGACTGGAATTGCATTGAAAGCATAGGAAAAGAGGCAGAACGTCCACAATGATGCACTTGGCCAAAAAGGGCGTATGCGTTTTTTCCTGAATATATTCAGGAAAAAACGCATACGCCCTTTTTGGCCAACCAAGCAAGCTTGCAAAGGAAATCTGCACTACAATGAAGTCTCACTTCCCCCCGGTCAAAAGGGCCATCTGAAAAAAGTGTAAAATCCAGAAAGGCAGGACAGGCCATGGAGAACTGGGAGCCTTGTTATGCTGATGGGCGGGATGTAAATTGCCAACAGACACTCGGGAGAAGTGTATGGTGTTTCCTGAAACATCTAAAAAACAAAGCAACAGAGCCTAGGGCACTTCCACTTATGGTCCTATAGCTTAGGGAAATTAAAATCAAAAAGACACAGCCACCCCAAAGTTTGGGACGGCTCTGTTTACAAGAACCTCGTTTACAGTACAAGTTCAACATCGCAGAAAGTGAAAAATGGATAAAGAAGTTGTGGTATTTACTTACAAAGCAATATCACTCAGCAATGAAATCTATGTCATCAGGCCCTTAGCAGCACAATGAGTGGATTCAGGTATGATGATTCTAACTGAAATAAGTCACACAGAAAAAGAAACATCATAAGATATCAGTAATACACGGAATGTAAACTTGGCTACACAGGAACTGAATTACAGAACAGAACAGGGTCTCAAATTTAGAAAACCAACTTATGCTTGCTTAAGGGGAAAGGTGAGTTGGGGTGCTGCATAAAACCAGAGATTGAAATGAGCACAGATAAAGTTCCTTAAGCCAAATATGGAATAGACAAGAGCTACTCCTTGCTCAACGAAATGGACTCAACACCGCATATTAAACGCCTAAGAATGTACCTGACTAGTAAGTATCTTAAAACCTATGGATTGCTATGTCTCCGAAAGAGAATCAAGCATGTGTACAGGGGCATAAACGCAGCAGTGATAGGATTGGAGAGGTTCGGTGAGCAAATGAAGACCCTTTGAAGTCATATTGCATGGTACCCATTCCACGGGTTTCAACTCTCCAGGTTTAAGGTATTCTTCCTTCAGCTAAAACATGCATGTGGAACCCAGAGTATGATCAACCATGTGATCGGGAGACGTGTTCAAATATGTCTCAGTTTTCCTCCCCTGGTACTCGGGTGCAACATTCCAGACGCTTTACTAACACTCTACCCACTTGGAGAGTCAGCGCCTTTAACCTCCTGTTTGGCCCAGTTTGCAATTTCTGCGGAAGATGAACAGGAATAGCGAGAACCAATGAGAGACTAGCTGGAGGTGTCTGGACGGGCAAATTTAACTCTCATTTCCCACCAGGAAGAGGAATAACCAAAGGCTCAGCGTGCCGTGCCGGAACCAGATTAGGGCCTGAAGCCATCCTGCGGTGTTGCGGCCAGCTCACAAGAAAGCGAGTTGAAGAAAGGAGCTCAGGGGCACTGTAATTCACAAACCTGCAGAGTTATAAATGACAGCTATCGTCCAAAAATAGACTGAAGTAAGGCTGCCAAGAGGACTTGAAAGCGGGGCAGAATTGCAGGAAACCGATTTCAGGAGGTAGACTGGAATTGCATTGAAAGCATAGGAAAAGAGGCAGAACGTCCACAATGATGCACTTGGCCAAAAAGGGCGTATGCGTTTTTTCCTGAATATATTCAGGAAAAAACGCATACGCCCTTTTTGGCCAACCAAGCAAGCTTGCAAAGGAAATCTGCACTACAATGAAGTCTCACTTCCCCCCGGTCAAAAGGGCCATCTGAAAAAAGTGTAAAATCCAGAAAGGCAGGACAGGCCATGGAGAACTGGGAGCCTTGTTATGCTGATGGGCGGGATGTAAATTGCCAACAGACACTCGGGAGAAGTGTATGGTGTTTCCTGAAACATCTAAAAAACAAAGCAACAGAGCCTAGGGCACTTCCACTTATGGTCCTATAGCTTAGGGAAATTAAAATCAAAAAGACACAGCCACCCCAAAGTTTGGGACGGCTCTGTTTACAAGAACCTCGTTTACAGTACAAGTTCAACATCGCAGAAAGTGAAAAATGGATAAAGAAGTTGTGGTATTTACTTACAAAGCAATATCACTCAGCAATGAAATCTATGTCATCAGGCCCTTAGCAGCACAATGAGTGGATTCAGGTATGATGATTCTAACTGAAATAAGTCACACAGAAAAAGAAACATCATAAGATATCAGTAATACACGGAATGTAAACTTGGCTACACAGGAACTGAATTACAGAACAGAACAGGGTCTCAAATTTAGAAAACCAACTTATGCTTGCTTAAGGGGAAAGGTGAGTTGGGGTGCTGCATAAAACCAGAGATTGAAATGAGCACAGATAAAGTTCCTTAAGCCAAATATGGAATAGACAAGAGCTACTCCTTGCTCAACGAAATGGACTCAACACCGCATATTAAACGCCTAAGAATGTACCTGACTAGTAAGTATCTTAAAACCTATGGATTGCTATGTCTCCGAAAGAGAATCAAGCATGTGTACAGGGGCATAAACGCAGCAGTGATAGGATTGGAGAGGTTCGGTGAGCAAATGAAGACCCTTTGAAGTCATATTGCATGGTACCCATTCCACGGGTTTCAACTCTCCAGGTTTAAGGTATTCTTCCTTCAGCTAAAACATGCATGTGGAACCCAGAGTATGATCAACCATGTGATCGGGAGACGTGTTCAAATATGTCTCAGTTTTCCTCCCCTGGTACTCGGGTGCAACATTCCAGACGCTTTACTAACACTCTCCCCACTTGGAGAGTCAGCCCTTTAACCTCCTGTTTGGCCCAGTTTGCAATTTCTGCGGAAGATGAACAGGAATAGCGAGAACCAATGAGAGACTAGCTGGAGGTGTCTGGACGGGCAAATTTAACTCTCATTTCCCACCAGGAAGAGGAATTAACCAAAGGCTCAGCGTGCCGTGCCGGAACCAGATTAGGGCCTGAAGCCATCCTGCGGTGTTGCGGCCAGCTCACAAGAAAGCGAGTTGAAGAAAGGAGCTCAGGGGCACTGTAATTCACAAACCTGCAGAGTTATAAATGACAGCTATCGTCCAAAAATAGACTGAAGTAAGGCTGCCAAGAGGACTTGAAAGCGGGGCAGAATTGCAGGAAACCGATTTCAGGAGGTAGACTGGAATTGCATTGAAAGCATAGGAAAAGAGGCAGAACGTCCACAATGATGCACTTGGCCAAAAAGGGCGTATGCGTTTTTTCCTGAATATATTCAGGAAAAAACGCATACGCCCTTTTTGGCCAACCAAGCAAGCTTGCAAAGGAAATCTGCACTACAATGAAGTCTCACTTCCCCCCGGTCAAAAGGGCCATCTGAAAAAAGTGTAAAATCCAGAAAGGCAGGACAGGCCATGGAGAACTGGGAGCCTTGTTATGCTGATGGGCGGGATGTAAATTGCCAACAGACACTCGGGAGAAGTGTATGGTGTTTCCTGAAACATCTAAAAAACAAAGCAACAGAGCCTAGGGCACTTCCACTTATGGTCCTATAGCTTAGGGAAATTAAAATCAAAAAGACACAGCCACCCCAAAGTTTGGAACGGCTCTGTTTACAAGAACCTCGTTTACAGTACAAGTTCAACATCGCAGAAAGTGAAAAATGGATAAAGAAGTTGTGGTATTTACTTACAAAGCAATATCACTCAGCAATGAAATCTATGTCATCAGGCCCTTAGCAGCACAATGAGTGGATTCAGGTATGATGATTCTAACTGAAATAAGTCACACAGAAAAAGAAACATCATAAGATATCAGTAATACACGGAATGTAAACTTGGCTACACAGGAACTGAATTACAGAACAGAACAGGGTCTCAAATTTAGAAAACCAACTTATGCTTGCTTAAGGGGAAAGGTGAGTTGGGGTGCTGCATAAAACCAGAGATTGAAATGAGCACAGATAAAGTTCCTTAAGCCAAATATGGAATAGACAAGAGCTACTCCTTGCTCAACGAAATGGACTCAACACCGCATATTAAACGCCTAAGAATGTACCTGACTAGTAAGTATCTTAAAACCTATGGATTGCTATGTCTCCGAAAGAGAATCAAGCATGTGTACAGGGGCATAAACGCAGCAGTGATAGGATTGGAGAGGTTCGGTGAGCAAATGAAGACCCTTTGAAGTCATATTGCATGGTACCCATTCCACGGGTTTCAACTCTCCAGGTTTAAGGTATTCTTCCTTCAGCTAAAACATGCATGTGGAACCCAGAGTATGATCAACCATGTGATCGGGAGACGTGTTCAAATATGTCTCAGTTTTCCTCCCCTGGTACTCGGGTGCAACATTCCAGACGCTTTACTAACACTCTCCCCACTTGGAGAGTCAGTCCCTTTAACCTCCTGTTTGGCCCAGTTTGCAATTTCTGCGGAAGATGAACAGGAATAGCGAGAACCAATGAGAGACTAGCTGGAGGTGTCTGGACGGGCAAATTTAACTCTCATTTCCCACCAGGAAGAGGAAATAACCAAAGGCTCAGCGTGCCGTGCCGGAACCAGATTAGGGCCTGAAGCCATCCTGCGGTGTTGCGGCCAGGTCACAAGAAAGCGAGTTGAAGAAAGGAGCTCAGGGGCACTGTAATTCACAAACCTGCAGAGTTATAAATGACAGCTATCGTCCAAAAATAGACTGAAGTAAGGCTGCCAAGAGGACTTGAAAGCGGGGCAGAATTGCAGGAAACCGATTTCAGGAGGTAGACTGGAATTGCATTGAAAGCATAGGAAAAGAGGCAGAACGTCCACAATGATGCACTTGGCCAAAAAGGGCGTATGCGTTTTTTCCTGAATATATTCAGGAAAAAACGCATACGCCCTTTTTGGCCAACCAAGCAAGCTTGCAAAGGAAATCTGCACTACAATGAAGTCTCACTTACCCCCGGTCAAAAGGGCCATCTGAAAAAAGTGTAAAATCCAGAAAGGCAGGACAGGCCATGGAGAACTGGGAGCCTTGTTATGCTGATGGGCGGGATGTAAATTGCCAACAGACACTCGGGAGAAGTGTATGGTGTTTCCTGAAACATCTAAAAAACAAAGCAACAGAGCCTAGGGCACTTCCACTTATGGTCCTATAGCTTAGGGAAATTAAAATCAAAAAGACACAGCCACCCCAAAGTTTGGAACGGCTCTGTTTACAAGAACCTCGTTTACAGTACAAGTTCAACATCGCAGAAAGTGAAAAATGGATAAAGAAGTTGTGGTATTTACTTACAAAGCAATATCACTCAGCAATGAAATCTATGTCATCAGGCCCTTAGCAGCACAATGAGTGGATTCAGGTATGATGATTCTAACTGAAATAAGTCACACAGAAAAAGAAACATCATAAGATATCAGTAATACACGGAATGTAAACTTGGCTACACAGGAACTGAATTACAGAACAGAACAGGGTCTCAAATTTAGAAAACCAACTTATGCTTGCTTAAGGGGAAAGGTGAGTTGGGGTGCTGCATAAAACCAGAGATTGAAATGAGCACAGATAAAGTTCCTTAAGCCAAATATGGAATAGACAAGAGCTACTCCTTGCTCAACGAAATGGACTCAACACCGCATATTAAACGCCTAAGAATGTACCTGACTAGTAAGTATCTTAAAACCTATGGATTGCTATGTCTCCGAAAGAGAATCAAGCATGTGTACAGGGGCATAAACGCAGCAGTGATAGGATTGGAGAGGTTCGGTGAGCAAATGAAGACCCTTTGAAGTCATATTGCATGGTACCCATTCCACGGGTTTCAACTCCCAGGTTTAAGGTATTCTTCCTTCAGCTAAAACATGCATGTGGAACCCAGAGTATGATCAACCATGTGATCGGGAGACGTGTTCAAATATGTCTCAGTTTTCCTCCCCTGGTACTCGGGTGCAACATTCCAGACGCTTTACTAACACTCTCCCCACTTGGAGAGTCAGCCCTTTAACCTCCTGTTTGGCCCAGTTTGCAATTTCTGCGGAAGATGAACAGGAATAGCGAGAACCAATGAGAGACTAGCTGGAGGTGTCTGGACGGGCAAATTTAACTCTCATTTCCCACCAGGAAGAGGAAATAACCAAAGGCTCAGCGTGCCGTGCCGGAACCAGATTAGGGCCTGAAGCCATCCTGCGGTGTTGCGGCCAGCTCACAAGAAAGCGAGTTGAAGAAAGGAGCTCAGGGGCACTGTAATTCACAAACCTGCAGAGTTATAAATGACAGCTATCGTCCAAAAATAGACTGAAGTAAGGCTGCCAAGAGGACTTGAAAGCGGGGCAGAATTGCAGGAAACCGATTTCAGGAGGTAGACTGGAATTGCATTGAAAGCATAGGAAAAGAGGCAGAACGTCCACAATGATGCACTTGGCCAAAAAGGGCGTATGCGTTTTTTCCTGAATATATTCAGGAAAAAACGCATACGCCCTTTTTGGCCAACCAAGCAAGCTTGCAAAGGAAATCTGCACTACAATGAAGTCTCACTTCCCCCCGGTCAAAAGGGCCATCTGAAAAAAGTGTAAAATCCAGAAAGGCAGGACAGGCCATGGAGAACTGGGAGCCTTGTTATGCTGATGGGCGGGATGTAAATTGCCAACAGACACTCGGGAGAAGTGTATGGTGTTTCCTGAAACATCTAAAAAACAAAGCAACAGAGCCTAGGGCACTTCCACTTATGGTCCTATAGCTTAGGGAAATTAAAATCAAAAAGACACAGCCACCCCAAAGTTTGGAACGGCTCTGTTTACAAGAACCTCGTTTACAGTACAAGTTCAACATCGCAGAAAGTGAAAAATGGATAAAGAAGTTGTGGTATTTACTTACAAAGCAATATCACTCAGCAATGAAATCTATGTCATCAGGCCCTTAGCAGCACAATGAGTGGATTCAGGTATGATGATTCTAACTGAAATAAGTCACACAGAAAAAGAAACATCATAAGATATCAGTAATACACGGAATGTAAACTTGGCTACACAGGAACTGAATTACAGAACAGAACAGGGTCTCAAATTTAGAAAACCAACTTATGCTTGCTTAAGGGGAAAGGTGAGTTGGGGTGCTGCATAAAACCAGAGATTGAAATGAGCACAGATAAAGTTCCTTAAGCCAAATATGGAATAGACAAGAGCTACTCCTTGCTCAACGAAATGGACTCAACACCGCATATTAAACGCCTAAGAATGTACCTGACTAGTAAGTATCTTAAAACCTATGGATTGCTATGTCTCCGAAAGAGAATCAAGCATGTGTACAGGGGCATAAACGCAGCAGTGATAGGATTGGAGAGGTTCGGTGAGCAAATGAAGACCCTTTGAAGTCATATTGCATGGTACCCATTCCACGGGTTTCAACTCCCAGGTTTAAGGTATTCTTCCTTCAGCTAAAACATGCATGTGGAACCCAGAGTATGATCAACCATGTGATCGGGAGACGTGTTCAAATATGTCTCAGTTTTCCTCCCCTGGTACTCGGGTGCAACATTCCAGACGCTTTACTAACACTCTCCCCACTTGGAGAGTCAGCCCTTTAACCTCCTGTTTGGCCCAGTTTGCAATTTCTGCGGAAGATGAACAGGAATAGCGAGAACCAATGAGAGACTAGCTGGAGGTGTCTGGACGGGCAAATTTAACTCTCATTTCCCACCAGGAAGAGGAAATAACCAAAGGCTCAGCGTGCCGTGCCGGAACCAGATTAGGGCCTGAAGCCATCCTGCGGTGTTGCGGCCAGCTCACAAGAAAGCGAGTTGAAGAAAGGAGCTCAGGGGCACTGTAATTCACAAACCTGCAGAGTTATAAATGACAGCTATCGTCCAAAAATAGACTGAAGTAAGGCTGCCAAGAGGACTTGAAAGCGGGGCAGAATTGCAGGAAACCGATTTCAGGAGGTAGACTGGAATTGCATTGAAAGCATAGGAAAAGAGGCAGAACGTCCACAATGATGCACTTGGCCAAAAAGGGCGTATGCGTTTTTTCCTGAATATATTCAGGAAAAAACGCATACGCCCTTTTTGGCCAACCAAGCAAGCTTGCAAAGGAAATCTGCACTACAATGAAGTCTCACTTCCCCCGGTCAAAAGGGCCATCTGAAAAAAGTGTAAAATCCAGAAAGGCAGGACAGGCCATGGAGAACTGGGAGCCTTGTTATGCTGATGGGCGGGATGTAAATTGCCAACAGACACTCGGGAGAAGTGTATGGTGTTTCCTGAAACATCTAAAAAACAAAGCAACAGAGCCTAGGGCACTTCCACTTATGGTCCTATAGCTTAGGGAAATTAAAATCAAAAAGACACAGCCACCCCAAAGTTTGGGACGGCTCTGTTTACAAGAACCTCGTTTACAGTACAAGTTCAACATCGCAGAAAGTGAAAAATGGATAAAGAAGTTGTGGTATTTACTTACAAAGCAATATCACTCAGCAATGAAATCTATGTCATCAGGCCCTTAGCAGCACAATGAGTGGATTCAGGTATGATGATTCTAACTGAAATAAGTCACACAGAAAAAGAAACATCATAAGATATCAGTAATACACGGAATGTAAACTTGGCTACACAGGAACTGAATTACAGAACAGAACAGGGTCTCAAATTTAGAAAACCAACTTATGCTTGCTTAAGGGGAAAGGTGAGTTGGGGTGCTGCATAAAACCAGAGATTGAAATGAGCACAGATAAAGTTCCTTAAGCCAAATATGGAATAGACAAGAGCTACTCCTTGCTCAACGAAATGGACTCAACACCGCATATTAAACGCCTAAGAATGTACCTGACTAGTAAGTATCTTAAAACCTATGGATTGCTATGTCTCCGAAAGAGAATCAAGCATGTGTACAGGGGCATAAACGCAGCAGTGATAGGATTGGAGAGGTTCGGTGAGCAAATGAAGACCCTTTGAAGTCATATTGCATGGTACCCATTCCACGGGTTTCAACTCCCAGGTTTAAGGTATTCTTCCTTCAGCTAAAACATGCATGTGGAACCCAGAGTATGATCAACCATGTGATCGGGAGACGTGTTCAAATATGTCTCAGTTTTCCTCCCCTGGTACTCGGGTGCAACATTCCAGACGCTTTACTAACACTCTCCCCACTTGGAGAGTCAGCCCTTTAACCTCCTGTTTGGCCCAGTTTGCAATTTCTGCGGAAGATGAACAGGAATAGCGAGAACCAATGAGAGACTAGCTGGAGGTGTCTGGACGGGCAAATTTAACTCTCATTTCCCACCAGGAAGAGGAATTAACCAAAGGCTCAGCGTGCCGTGCCGGAACCAGATTAGGGCCTGAAGCCATCCTGCGGTGTTGCGGCCAGCTCACAAGAAAGCGAGTTGAAGAAAGGAGCTCAGGGGCACTGTAATTCACAAACCTGCAGAGTTATAAATGACAGCTATCGTCCAAAAATAGACTGAAGTAAGGCTGCCAAGAGGACTTGAAAGCGGGGCAGAATTGCAGGAAACCGATTTCAGGAGGTAGACTGGAATTGCATTGAAAGCATAGGAAAAGAGGCAGAACGTCCACAATGATGCACTTGGCCAAAAAGGGCGTATGCGTTTTTTCCTGAATATATTCAGGAAAAAACGCATACGCCCTTTTTGGCCAACCAAGCAAGCTTGCAAAGGAAATCTGCACTACAATGAAGTCTCACTTCCCCCCGGTCAAAAGGGCCATCTGAAAAAAGTGTAAAATCCAGAAAGGCAGGACAGGCCATGGAGAACTGGGAGCCTTGTTATGCTGATGGGCGGGATGTAAATTGCCAACAGACACTCGGGAGAAGTGTATGGTGTTTCCTGAAACATCTAAAAAACAAAGCAACAGAGCCTAGGGCACTTCCACTTATGGTCCTATAGCTTAGGGAAATTAAAATCAAAAAGACACAGCCACCCCAAAGTTTGGGATGCCTCTGTTTACAAGAACCTCGTTTACAGTACAAGTTCAACATCGCAGAAAGTGAAAAATGGATAAAGAAGTTGTGGTATTTACTTACAAAGCAATATCACTCAGCAATGAAATCTATGTCATCAGGCCCTTAGCAGCACAATGAGTGGATTCAGGTATGATGATTCTAACTGAAATAAGTCACACAGAAAAAGAAACATCATAAGATATCAGTAATACACGGAATGTAAACTTGGCTACACAGGAACTGAATTACAGAACAGAACAGGGTCTCAAATTTAGAAAACCAACTTATGCTTGCTTAAGGGGAAAGGTGAGTTGGGGTGCTGCATAAAACCAGAGATTGAAATGAGCACAGATAAAGTTCCTTAAGCCAAATATGGAATAGACAAGAGCTACTCCTTGCTCAACGAAATGGACTCAACACCGCATATTAAACGCCTAAGAATGTACCTGACTAGTAAGTATCTTAAAACCTATGGATTGCTATGTCTCCGAAAGAGAATCAAGCATGTGTACAGGGGCATAAACGCAGCAGTGATAGGATTGGAGAGGTTCGGTGAGCAAATGAAGACCCTTTGAAGTCATATTGCATGGTACCCATTCCACGGGTTTCAACTCTCCAGGTTTAAGGTATTCTTCCTTCAGCTAAAACATGCATGTGGAACCCAGAGTATGATCAACCATGTGATCGGGAGACGTGTTCAAATATGTCTCAGTTTTCCTCCCCTGGTACTCGGGTGCAACATTCCAGACGCTTTACTAACACTCTCCCCACTTGGAGAGTCAGCCCTTTAACCTCCTGTTTGGCCCAGTTTGCAATTTCTGCGGAAGATGAACAGGAATAGCGAGAACCAATGAGAGACTAGCTGGAGGTGTCTGGACGGGCAAATTTAACTCTCATTTCCCACCAGGAAGAGGAATAACCAAAGGCTCAGCGTGCCGTGCCGGAACCAGATTAGGGCCTGAAGCCATCCTGCGGTGTTGCGGCCAGCTCACAAGAAAGCGAGTTGAAGAAAGGAGCTCAGGGGCACTGTAATTCACAAACCTGCAGAGTTATAAATGACAGCTATCGTCCAAAAATAGACTGAAGTAAGGCTGCCAAGAGGACTTGAAAGCGGGGCAGAATTGCAGGAAACCGATTTCAGGAGGTAGACTGGAATTGCATTGAAAGCATAGGAAAAGAGGCAGAACGTCCACAATGATGCACTTGGCCAAAAAGGGCGTATGCGTTTTTTCCTGAATATATTCAGGAAAAAACGCATACGCCCTTTTTGGCCAACCAAGCAAGCTTGCAAAGGAAATCTGCACTACAATGAAGTCTCACTTCCCCCCGGTCAAAAGGGCCATCTGAAAAAAGTGTAAAATCCAGAAAGGCAGGACAGGCCATGGAGAACTGGGAGCCTTGTTATGCTGATGGGCGGGATGTAAATTGCCAACAGACACTCGGGAGAAGTGTATGGTGTTTCCTGAAACATCTAAAAAACAAAGCAACAGAGCCTAGGGCACTTCCACTTATGGTCCTATAGCTTAGGGAAATTAAAATCAAAAAGACACAGCCACCCCAAAGTTTGGAACGGCTCTGTTTACAAGAACCTCGTTTACAGTACAAGTTCAACATCGCAGAAAGTGAAAAATGGATAAAGAAGTTGTGGTATTTACTTACAAAGCAATATCACTCAGCAATGAAATCTATGTCATCAGGCCCTTAGCAGCACAATGAGTGGATTCAGGTATGATGATTCTAACTGAAATAAGTCACACAGAAAAAGAAACATCATAAGATATCAGTAATACACGGAATGTAAACTTGGCTACACAGGAACTGAATTACAGAACAGAACAGGGTCTCAAATTTAGAAAACCAACTTATGCTTGCTTAAGGGAAAGGTGAGTTGGGGTGCTGCATAAAACCAGAGATTGAAATGAGCACAGATAAAGTTCCTTAAGCCAAATATGGAATAGACAAGAGCTACTCCTTGCTCAACGAAATGGACTCAACACCGCATATTAAACGCCTAAGAATGTACCTGACTAGTAAGTATCTTAAAACCTATGGATTGCTATGTCTCCGAAAGAGAATCAAGCATGTGTACAGGGGCATAAACGCAGCAGTGATAGGATTGGAGAGGTTCGGTGAGCAAATGAAGACCCTTTGAAGTCATATTGCATGGTACCCATTCCACGGGTTTCAACTCTCCAGGTTTAAGGTATTCTTCCTTCAGCTAAAACATGCATGTGGAACCCAGAGTATGATCAACCATGTGATCGGGAGACGTGTTCAAATATGTCTCAGTTTTCCTCCCCTGGTACTCGGGTGCAACATTCCAGACGCTTTACTAACACTCTCCCCACTTGGAGAGTCAGTCCCTTTAACCTCCTGTTTGGCCCAGTTTGCAATTTCTGTGGAAGATGAACAGGAATAGCGAGAACCAATGAGAGACTAGCTGGAGGTGTCTGGACGGGCAAATTTAACTCTCATTTCCCACCAGGAAGAGGAATTAACCAAAGGCTCAGCGTGCCGTGCCGGAACCAGATTAGGGCCTGAAGCCATCCTGCGGTGTTGCGGCCAGCTCACAAGAAAGCGAGTTGAAGAAAGGAGCTCAGGGGCACTGTAATTCACAAACCTGCAGAGTTATAAATGACAGCTATCGTCCAAAAATAGACTGAAGTAAGGCTGCCAAGAGGACTTGAAAGCGGGGCAGAATTGCAGGAAACCGATTTCAGGAGGTAGACTGGAATTGCATTGAAAGCATAGGAAAAGAGGCAGAACGTCCACAATGATGCACTTGGCCAAAAAGGGCGTATGCGTTTTTTCCTGAATATATTCAGGAAAAAACGCATACGCCCTTTTTGGCCAACCAAGCAAGCTTGCAAAGGAAATCTGCACTACAATGAAGTCTCACTTCCCCCCGGTCAAAAGGGCCATCTGAAAAAAGTGTAAAATCCAGAAAGGCAGGACAGGCCATGGAGAACTGGGAGCCTTGTTATGCTGATGGGCGGGATGTAAATTGCCAACAGACACTCGGGAGAAGTGTATGGTGTTTCCTGAAACATCTAAAAAACAAAGCAACAGAGCCTAGGGCACTTCCACTTATGGTCCTATAGCTTAGGGAAATTAAAATCAAAAAGACACAGCCACCCCAAAGTTTGGAACGGCTCTGTTTACAAGAACCTCGTTTACAGTACAAGTTCAACATCGCAGAAAGTGAAAAATGGATAAAGAAGTTGTGGTATTTACTTACAAAGCAATATCACTCAGCAATGAAATCTATGTCATCAGGCCCTTAGCAGCACAATGAGTGGATTCAGGTATGATGATTCTAACTGAAATAAGTCACACAGAAAAAGAAACATCATAAGATATCAGTAATACACGGAATGTAAACTTGGCTACACAGGAACTGAATTACAGAACAGAACAGGGTCTCAAATTTAGAAAACCAACTTATGCTTGCTTAAGGGGAAAGGTGAGTTGGGGTGCTGCATAAAACCAGAGATTGAAATGAGCACAGATAAAGTTCCTTAAGCCAAATATGGAATAGACAAGAGCTACTCCTTGCTCAACGAAATGGACTCAACACCGCATATTAAACGCCTAAGAATGTACCTGACTAGTAAGTATCTTAAAACCTATGGATTGCTATGTCTCCGAAAGAGAATCAAGCATGTGTACAGGGGCATAAACGCAGCAGTGATAGGATTGGAGAGGTTCGGTGAGCAAATGAAGACCCTTTGAAGTCATATTGCATGGTACCCATTCCACGGGTTTCAACTCTCCAGGTTTAAGGTATTCTTCCTTCAGCTAAAACATGCATGTGGAACCCAGAGTATGATCAACCATGTGATCGGGAGACGTGTTCAAATATGTCTCAGTTTTCCTCCCCTGGTACTCGGGTGCAACATTCCAGACGCTTTACTAACACTCTCCCCACTTGGAGAGTCAGCGCCTTTAACCTCCTGTTTGGCCCAGTTTGCAATTTCTGCGGAAGATGAACAGGAATAGCGAGAACCAATGAGAGACTAGCTGGAGGTGTCTGGACGGGCAAATTTAACTCTCATTTCCCACCAGGAAGAGGAATTAACCAAAGGCTCAGCGTGCCGTGCCGGAACCAGATTAGGGCCTGAAGCCATCCTGCGGTGTTGCGGCCAGCTCACAAGAAAGCGAGTTGAAGAAAGGAGCTCAGGGGCACTGTAATTCACAAACCTGCAGAGTTATAAATGACAGCTATCGTCCAAAAATAGACTGAAGTAAGGCTGCCAAGAGGACTTGAAAGCGGGGCAGAATTGCAGGAAACCGATTTCAGGAGGTAGACTGGAATTGCATTGAAAGCATAGGAAAAGAGGCAGAACGTCCACAATGATGCACTTGGCCAAAAAGGGCGTATGCGTTTTTTCCTGAATATATTCAGGAAAAAACGCATACGCCCTTTTTGGCCAACCAAGCAAGCTTGCAAAGGAAATCTGCACTACAATGAAGTCTCACTTCCCCCCGGTCAAAAGGGCCATCTGAAAAAAGTGTAAAATCCAGAAAGGCAGGACAGGCCATGGAGAACTGGGAGCCTTGTTATGCTGATGGGCGGGATGTAAATTGCCAACAGACACTCGGGAGAAGTGTATGGTGTTTCCTGAAACATCTAAAAAACAAAGCAACAGAGCCTAGGGCACTTCCACTTATGGTCCTATAGCTTAGGGAAATTAAAATCAAAAAGACACAGCCACCCCAAAGTTTGGGACGGCTCTGTTTACAAGAACCTCGTTTACAGTACAAGTTCAACATCGCAGAAAGTGAAAAATGGATAAAGAAGTTGTGGTATTTACTTACAAAGCAATATCACTCAGCAATGAAATCTATGTCATCAGGCCCTTAGCAGCACAATGAGTGGATTCAGGTATGATGATTCTAACTGAAATAAGTCACACAGAAAAAGAAACATCATAAGATATCAGTAATACACGGAATGTAAACTTGGCTACACAGGAACTGAATTACAGAACAGAACAGGGTCTCAAATTTAGAAAACCAACTTATGCTTGCTTAAGGGTAAAGGTGAGTTGGGGTGCTGCATAAAACCAGAGATTGAAATGAGCACAGATAAAGTTCCTTAAGCCAAATATGGAATAGACAAGAGCTACTCCTTGCTCAACGAAATGGACTCAACACCGCATATTAAACGCCTAAGAATGTACCTGACTAGTAAGTATCTTAAAACCTATGGATTGCTATGTCTCCGAAAGAGAATCAAGCATGTGTACAGGGGCATAAACGCAGCAGTGATAGGATTGGAGAGGTTCGGTGAGCAAATGAAGACCCTTTGAAGTCATATTGCATGGTACCCATTCCACGGGTTTCAACTCCCAGGTTTAAGGTATTCTTCCTTCAGCTAAAACATGCATGTGGAACCCAGAGTATGATCAACCATGTGATCGGGAGACGTGTTCAAATATGTCTCAGTTTTCCTCCCCTGGTACTCGGGTGCAACATTCCAGACGCTTTACTAACACTCTCCCCACTTGGAGAGTCAGCCCTTTAACCTCCTGTTTGGCCCAGTTTGCAATTTCTGCGGAAGATGAACAGGAATAGCGAGAACCAATGAGAGACTAGCTGGAGGTGTCTGGACGGGCAAATTTAACTCTCATTTCCCACCAGGAAGAGGAATTAACCAAAGGCTCAGCGTGCCGTGCCGGAACCAGATTAGGGCCTGAAGCCATCCTGCGGTGTTGCGGCCAGCTCACAAGAAAGCGAGTTGAAGAAAGGAGCTCAGGGGCACTGTAATTCACAAACCTGCAGAGTTATAAATGACAGCTATCGTCCAAAAATAGACTGAAGTAAGGCTGCCAAGAGGACTTGAAAGCGGGGCAGAATTGCAGGAAACCGATTTCAGGAGGTAGACTGGAATTGCATTGAAAGCATAGGAAAAGAGGCAGAACGTCCACAATGATGCACTTGGCCAAAAAGGGCGTATGCGTTTTTTCCTGAATATATTCAGGAAAAAACGCATACGCCCTTTTTGGCCAACCAAGCAAGCTTGCAAAGGAAATCTGCACTACAATGAAGTCTCACTTCCCCCGGTCAAAAGGGCCATCTGAAAAAAGTGTAAAATCCAGAAAGGCAGGACAGGCCATGGAGAACTGGGAGCCTTGTTATGCTGATGGGCGGGATGTAAATTGCCAACAGACACTCGGGAGAAGTGTATGGTGTTTCCTGAAACATCTAAAAAACAAAGCAACAGAGCCTAGGGCACTTCCACTTATGGTCCTATAGCTTAGGGAAATTAAAATCAAAAAGACACAGCCACCCCAAAGTTTGGAACGGCTCTGTTTACAAGAACCTCGTTTACAGTACAAGTTCAACATCGCAGAAAGTGAAAAATGGATAAAGAAGTTGTGGTATTTACTTACAAAGCAATATCACTCAGCAATGAAATCTATGTCATCAGGCCCTTAGCAGCACAATGAGTGGATTCAGGTATGATGATTCTAACTGAAATAAGTCACACAGAAAAAGAAACATCATAAGATATCAGTAATACACGGAATGTAAACTTGGCTACACAGGAACTGAATTACAGAACAGAACAGGGTCTCAAATTTAGAAAACCAACTTATGCTTGCTTAAGGGGAAAGGTGAGTTGGGGTGCTGCATAAAACCAGAGATTGAAATGAGCACAGATAAAGTTCCTTAAGCCAAATATGGAATAGACAAGAGCTACTCCTTGCTCAACGAAATGGACTCAACACCGCATATTAAACGCCTAAGAATGTACCTGACTAGTAAGTATCTTAAAACCTATGGATTGCTATGTCTCCGAAAGAGAATCAAGCATGTGTACAGGGGCATAAACGCAGCAGTGATAGGATTGGAGAGGTTCGGTGAGCAAATGAAGACCCTTTGAAGTCATATTGCATGGTACCCATTCCACGGGTTTCAACTCTCCAGGTTTAAGGTATTCTTCCTTCAGCTAAAACATGCATGTGGAACCCAGAGTATGATCAACCATGTGATCGGGAGACGTGTTCAAATATGTCTCAGTTTTCCTCCCCTGGTACTCGGGTGCAACATTCCAGACGCTTTACTAACACTCTCCCCACTTGGAGAGTCAGCCCTTTAACCTCCTGTTTGGCCCAGTTTGCAATTTCTGCGGAAGATGAACAGGAATAGCGAGAACCAATGAGAGACTAGCTGGAGGTGTCTGGACGGGCAAATTTAACTCTCATTTCCCACCAGGAAGAGGAATTAACCAAAGGCTCAGCGTGCCGTGCCGGAACCAGATTAGGGCCTGAAGCCATCCTGCGGTGTTGCGGCCAGCTCACAAGAAAGCGAGTTGAAGAAAGGAGCTCAGGGGCACTGTAATTCACAAACCTGCAGAGTTATAAATGACAGCTATCGTCCAAAAATAGACTGAAGTAAGGCTGCCAAGAGGACTTGAAAGCGGGGCAGAATTGCAGGAAACCGATTTCAGGAGGTAGACTGGAATTGCATTGAAAGCATAGGAAAAGAGGCAGAACGTCCACAATGATGCACTTGGCCAAAAAGGGCGTATGCGTTTTTTCCTGAATATATTCAGGAAAAAACGCATACGCCCTTTTTGGCCAACCAAGCAAGCTTGCAAAGGAAATCTGCACTACAATGAAGTCTCACTTCCCCCCGGTCAAAAGGGCCATCTGAAAAAAGTGTAAAATCCAGAAAGGCAGGACAGGCCATGGAGAACTGGGAGCCTTGTTATGCTGATGGGCGGGATGTAAATTGCCAACAGACACTCGGGAGAAGTGTATGGTGTTTCCTGAAACATCTAAAAAACAAAGCAACAGAGCCTAGGGCACTTCCACTTATGGTCCTATAGCTTAGGGAAATTAAAATCAAAAAGACACAGCCACCCCAAAGTTTGGAACGCTCTGTTTACAAGAACCTCGTTTACAGTACAAGTTCAACATCGCAGAAAGTGAAAAATGGATAAAGAAGTTGTGGTATTTACTTACAAAGCAATATCACTCAGCAATGAAATCTATGTCATCAGGCCCTTAGCAGCACAATGAGTGGATTCAGGTATGATGATTCTAACTGAAATAAGTCACACAGAAAAAGAAACATCATAAGATATCAGTAATACACGGAATGTAAACTTGGCTACACAGGAACTGAATTACAGAACAGAACAGGGTCTCAAATTTAGAAAACCAACTTATGCTTGCTTAAGGGAAAGGTGAGTTGGGGTGCTGCATAAAACCAGAGATTGAAATGAGCACAGATAAAGTTCCTTAAGCCAAATATGGAATAGACAAGAGCTACTCCTTGCTCAACGAAATGGACTCAACACCGCATATTAAACGCCTAAGAATGTACCTGACTAGTAAGTATCTTAAAACCTATGGATTGCTATGTCTCCGAAAGAGAATCAAGCATGTGTACAGGGGCATAAACGCAGCAGTGATAGGATTGGAGAGGTTCGGTGAGCAAATGAAGACCCTTTGAAGTCATATTGCATGGTACCCATTCCACGGGTTTCAACTCTCCAGGTTTAAGGTATTCTTCCTTCAGCTAAAACATGCATGTGGAACCCAGAGTATGATCAACCATGTGATCGGGAGACGTGTTCAAATATGTCTCAGTTTTCCTCCCCTGGTACTCGGGTGCAACATTCCAGACGCTTTACTAACACTCTCCCCACTTGGAGAGTCAGCCCTTTAACCTCCTGTTTGGCCCAGTTTGCAATTTCTGCGGAAGATGAACAGGAATAGCGAGAACCAATGAGAGACTAGCTGGAGGTGTCTGGACGGGCAAATTTAACTCTCATTTCCCACCAGGAAGAGGAATTAACCAAAGGCTCAGCGTGCCGTGCCGGAACCAGATTAGGGCCTGAAGCCATCCTGCGGTGTTGCGGCCAGCTCACAAGAAAGCGAGTTGAAGAAAGGAGCTCAGGGGCACTGTAATTCACAAACCTGCAGAGTTATAAATGACAGCTATCGTCCAAAAATAGACTGAAGTAAGGCTGCCAAGAGGACTTGAAAGCGGGGCAGAATTGCAGGAAACCGATTTCAGGAGGTAGACTGGAATTGCATTGAAAGCATAGGAAAAGAGGCAGAACGTCCACAATGATGCACTTGGCCAAAAAGGGCGTATGCGTTTTTTCCTGAATATATTCAGGAAAAAACGCATACGCCCTTTTTGGCCAACCAAGCAAGCTTGCAAAGGAAATCTGCACTACAATGAAGTCTCACTTCCCCCCGGTCAAAAGGGCCATCTGAAAAAAGTGTAAAATCCAGAAAGGCAGGACAGGCCATGGAGAACTGGGAGCCTTGTTATGCTGATGGGCGGGATGTAAATTGCCAACAGACACTCGGGAGAAGTGTATGGTGTTTCCTGAAACATCTAAAAAACAAAGCAACAGAGCCTAGGGCACTTCCACTTATGGTCCTATAGCTTAGGGAAATTAAAATCAAAAAGACACAGCCACCCCAAAGTTTGGACGGCTCTGTTTACAAGAACCTCGTTTACAGTACAAGTTCAACATCGCAGAAAGTGAAAAATGGATAAAGAAGTTGTGGTATTTACTTACAAAGCAATATCACTCAGCAATGAAATCTATGTCATCAGGCCCTTAGCAGCACAATGAGTGGATTCAGGTATGATGATTCTAACTGAAATAAGTCACACAGAAAAAGAAACATCATAAGATATCAGTAATACACGGAATGTAAACTTGGCTACACAGGAACTGAATTACAGAACAGAACAGGGTCTCAAATTTAGAAAACCAACTTATGCTTGCTTAAGGGGAAAGGTGAGTTGGGGTGCTGCATAAAACCAGAGATTGAAATGAGCACAGATAAAGTTCCTTAAGCCAAATATGGAATAGACAAGAGCTACTCCTTGCTCAACGAAATGGACTCAACACCGCATATTAAACGCCTAAGAATGTACCTGACTAGTAAGTATCTTAAAACCTATGGATTGCTATGTCTCCGAAAGAGAATCAAGCATGTGTACAGGGGCATAAACGCAGCAGTGATAGGATTGGAGAGGTTCGGTGAGCAAATGAAGACCCTTTGAAGTCATATTGCATGGTACCCATTCCACGGGTTTCAACTCTCCAGGTTTAAGGTATTCTTCCTTCAGCTAAAACATGCATGTGGAACCCAGAGTATGATCAACCATGTGATCGGGAGACGTGTTCAAATATGTCTCAGTTTTCCTCCCCTGGTACTCGGGTGCAACATTCCAGACGCTTTACTAACACTCTCCCCACTTGGAGAGTCAGCCCTTTAACCTCCTGTTTGGCCCAGTTTGCAATTTCTGCGGAAGATGAACAGGAATAGCGAGAACCAATGAGAGACTAGCTGGAGGTGTCTGGACGGGCAAATTTAACTCTCATTTCCCACCAGGAAGAGGAATTAACCAAAGGCTCAGCGTGCCGTGCCGGAACCAGATTAGGGCCTGAAGCCATCCTGCGGTGTTGCGGCCAGCTCACAAGAAAGCGAGTTGAAGAAAGGAGCTCAGGGGCACTGTAATTCACAAACCTGCAGAGTTATAAATGACAGCTATCGTCCAAAAATAGACTGAAGTAAGGCTGCCAAGAGGACTTGAAAGCGGGGCAGAATTGCAGGAAACCGATTTCAGGAGGTAGACTGGAATTGCATTGAAAGCATAGGAAAAGAGGCAGAACGTCCACAATGATGCACTTGGCCAAAAAGGGCGTATGCGTTTTTTCCTGAATATATTCAGGAAAAAACGCATACGCCCTTTTTGGCCAACCAAGCAAGCTTGCAAAGGAAATCTGCACTACAATGAAGTCTCACTTCCCCCCGGTCAAAAGGGCCATCTGAAAAAAGTGTAAAATCCAGAAAGGCAGGACAGGCCATGGAGAACTGGGAGCCTTGTTATGCTGATGGGCGGGATGTAAATTGCCAACAGACACTCGGGAGAAGTGTATGGTGTTTCCTGAAACATCTAAAAAACAAAGCAACAGAGCCTAGGGCACTTCCACTTATGGTCCTATAGCTTAGGGAAATTAAAATCAAAAAGACACAGCCACCCCAAAGTTTGGACGGCTCTGTTTACAAGAACCTCGTTTACAGTACAAGTTCAACATCGCAGAAAGTGAAAAATGGATAAAGAAGTTGTGGTATTTACTTACAAAGCAATATCACTCAGCAATGAAATCTATGTCATCAGGCCCTTAGCAGCACAATGAGTGGATTCAGGTATGATGATTCTAACTGAAATAAGTCACACAGAAAAAGAAACATCATAAGATATCAGTAATACACGGAATGTAAACTTGGCTACACAGGAACTGAATTACAGAACAGAACAGGGTCTCAAATTTAGAAAACCAACTTATGCTTGCTTAAGGGAAAGGTGAGTTGGGGTGCTGCATAAAACCAGAGATTGAAATGAGCACAGATAAAGTTCCTTAAGCCAAATATGGAATAGACAAGAGCTACTCCTTGCTCAACGAAATGGACTCAACACCGCATATTAAACGCCTAAGAATGTACCTGACTAGTAAGTATCTTAAAACCTATGGATTGCTATGTCTCCGAAAGAGAATCAAGCATGTGTACAGGGGCATAAACGCAGCAGTGATAGGATTGGAGAGGTTCGGTGAGCAAATGAAGACCCTTTGAAGTCATATTGCATGGTACCCATTCCACGGGTTTCAACTCCCAGGTTTAAGGTATTCTTCCTTCAGCTAAAACATGCATGTGGAACCCAGAGTATGATCAACCATGTGATCGGGAGACGTGTTCAAATATGTCTCAGTTTTCCTCCCCTGGTACTCGGGTGCAACATTCCAGACGCTTTACTAACACTCTCCCCACTTGGAGAGTCAGCGCCTTTAACCTCCTGTTTGGCCCAGTTTGCAATTTCTGCGGAAGATGAACAGGAATAGCGAGAACCAATGAGAGACTAGCTGGAGGTGTCTGGACGGGCAAATTTAACTCTCATTTCCCACCAGGAAGAGGAAATAACCAAAGGCTCAGCATGCCGTGCCGGAACCAGATTAGGGCCTGAAGCCATCCTGCGGTGTTGCGGCCAGCTCACAAGAAAGCGAGTTGAAGAAAGGAGCTCAGGGGCACTGTAATTCACAAACCTGCAGAGTTATAAATGACAGCTATCGTCCAAAAATAGACTGAAGTAAGGCTGCCAAGAGGACTTGAAAGCGGGGCAGAATTGCAGGAAACCGATTTCAGGAGGTAGACTGGAATTGCATTGAAAGCATAGGAAAAGAGGCAGAACGTCCACAATGATGCACTTGGCCAAAAAGGGCGTATGCGTTTTTTCCTGAATATATTCAGGAAAAAACGCATACGCCCTTTTTGGCCAACCAAGCAAGCTTGCAAAGGAAATCTGCACTACAATGAAGTCTCACTTCCCCCCGGTCAAAAGGGCCATCTGAAAAAAGTGTAAAATCCAGAAAGGCAGGACAGGCCATGGAGAACTGGGAGCCTTGTTATGCTGATGGGCGGGATGTAAATTGCCAACAGACACTCGGGAGAAGTGTATGGTGTTTCCTGAAACATCTAAAAAACAAAGCAACAGAGCCTAGGGCACTGCCACTTATGGTCCTATAGCTTAGGGAAATTAAAATCAAAAAGACACAGCCACCCCAAAGTTTGGGACGCCTCTGTTTACAAGAACCTCGTTTACAGTACAAGTTCAACATCGCAGAAAGTGAAAAATGGATAAAGAAGTTGTGGTATTTACTTACAAAGCAATATCACTCAGCAATGAAATCTATGTCATCAGGCCCTTAGCAGCACAATGAGTGGATTCAGGTATGATGATTCTAACTGAAATAAGTCACACAGAAAAAGAAACATCATAAGATATCAGTAATACACGGAATGTAAACTTGGCTACACAGGAACTGAATTACAGAACAGAACAGGGTCTCAAATTTAGAAAACCAACTTATGCTTGCTTAAGGGGAAAGGTGAGTTGGGGTGCTGCATAAAACCAGAGATTGAAATGAGCACAGATAAAGTTCCTTAAGCCAAATATGGAATAGACAAGAGCTACTCCTTGCTCAACGAAATGGACTCAACACCGCATATTAAACGCCTAAGAATGTACCTGACTAGTAAGTATCTTAAAACCTATGGATTGCTATGTCTCCGAAAGAGAATCAAGCATGTGTACAGGGGCATAAACGCAGCAGTGATAGGATTGGAGAGGTTCGGTGAGCAAATGAAGACCCTTTGAAGTCATATTGCATGGTACCCATTCCACGGGTTTCAACTCTCCAGGTTTAAGGTATTCTTCCTTCAGCTAAAACATGCATGTGGAACCCAGAGTATGATCAACCATGTGATCGGGAGACGTGTTCAAATATGTCTCAGTTTTCCTCCCCTGGTACTCGGGTGCAACATTCCAGACGCTTTACTAACACTCTCCCCACTTGGAGAGTCAGCGCCTTTAACCTCCTGTTTGGCCCAGTTTGCAATTTCTGCGGAAGATGAACAGGAATAGCGAGAACCAATGAGAGACTAGCTGGAGGTGTCTGGACGGGCAAATTTAACTCTCATTTCCCAACAGGAAGAGGAATTAACCAAAGGCTCAGCGTGCCGTGCCGGAACCAGATTAGGGCCTGAAGCCATCCTGCGGTGTTGCGGCCAGCTCACAAGAAAGCGAGTTGAAGAAAGGAGCTCAGGGGCACTGTAATTCACAAACCTGCAGAGTTATAAATGACAGCTATCGTCCAAAAATAGACTGAAGTAAGGCTGCCAAGAGGACTTGAAAGCGGGGCAGAATTGCAGGAAACCGATTTCAGGAGGTAGACTGGAATTGCATTGAAAGCATAGGAAAAGAGGCAGAACGTCCACAATGATGCACTTGGCCAAAAAGGGCGTATGCGTTTTTTCCTGAATATATTCAGGAAAAAACGCATACGCCCTTTTTGGCCAACCAAGCAAGCTTGCAAAGGAAATCTGCACTACAATGAAGTCTCACTTCCCCCCGGTCAAAAGGGCCATCTGAAAAAAGTGTAAAATCCAGAAAGGCAGGACAGGCCATGGAGAACTGGGAGCCTTGTTATGCTGATGGGCGGGATGTAAATTGCCAACAGACACTCGGGAGAAGTGTATGGTGTTTCCTGAAACATCTAAAAAACAAAGCAACAGAGCCTAGGGCACTTCCACTTATGGTCCTATAGCTTAGGGAAATTAAAATCAAAAAGACACAGCCACCCCAAAGTTTGGACGGCTCTGTTTACAAGAACCTCGTTTACAGTACAAGTTCAACATCGCAGAAAGTGAAAAATGGATAAAGAAGTTGTGGTATTTACTTACAAAGCAATATCACTCAGCAATGAAATCTATGTCATCAGGCCCTTAGCAGCACAATGAGTGGATTCAGGTATGATGATTCTAACTGAAATAAGTCACACAGAAAAAGAAACATCATAAGATATCAGTAATACACGGAATGTAAACTTGGCTACACAGGAACTGAATTACAGAACAGAACAGGGTCTCAAATTTAGAAAACCAACTTATGCTTGCTTAAGGGAAAGGTGAGTTGGGGTGCTGCATAAAACCAGAGATTGAAATGAGCACAGATAAAGTTCCTTAAGCCAAATATGGAATAGACAAGAGCTACTCCTTGCTCAACGAAATGGACTCAACACCGCATATTAAACGCCTAAGAATGTACCTGACTAGTAAGTATCTTAAAACCTATGGATTGCTATGTCTCCGAAAGAGAATCAAGCATGTGTACAGGGGCATAAACGCAGCAGTGATAGGATTGGAGAGGTTCGGTGAGCAAATGAAGACCCTTTGAAGTCATATTGCATGGTACCCATTCCACGGGTTTCAACTCCCAGGTTTAAGGTATTCTTCCTTCAGCTAAAACATGCATGTGGAACCCAGAGTATGATCAACCATGTGATCGGGAGACGTGTTCAAATATGTCTCAGTTTTCCTCCCCTGGTACTCGGGTGCAACATTCCAGACGCTTTACTAACACTCTCCCCACTTGGAGAGTCAGCCCTTTAACCTCCTGTTTGGCCCAGTTTGCAATTTCTGCGGAAGATGAACAGGAATAGCGAGAACCAATGAGAGACTAGCTGGAGGTGTCTGGACGGGCAAATTTAACTCTCATTTCCCACCAGGAAGAGGAAATAACCAAAGGCTCAGCGTGCCGTGCCGGAACCAGATTAGGGCCTGAAGCCATCCTGCGGTGTTGCGGCCAGCTCACAAGAAAGCGAGTTGAAGAAAGGAGCTCAGGGGCACTGTAATTCACAAACCTGCAGAGTTATAAATGACAGCTATCGTCCAAAAATAGACTGAAGTAAGGCTGCCAAGAGGACTTGAAAGCGGGGCAGAATTGCAGGAAACCGATTTCAGGAGGTAGACTGGAATTGCATTGAAAGCATAGGAAAAGAGGCAGAACGTCCACAATGATGCACTTGGCCAAAAAGGGCGTATGCGTTTTTTCCTGAATATATTCAGGAAAAAACGCATACGCCCTTTTTGGCCAACCAAGCAAGCTTGCAAAGGAAATCTGCACTACAATGAAGTCTCACTTCCCCCCGGTCAAAAGGGCCATCTGAAAAAAGTGTAAAATCCAGAAAGGCAGGACAGGCCATGGAGAACTGGGAGCCTTGTTATGCTGATGGGCGGGATGTAAATTGCCAACAGACACTCGGGAGAAGTGTATGGTGTTTCCTGAAACATCTAAAAAACAAAGCAACAGAGCCTAGGGCACTTCCACTTATGGTCCTATAGCTTAGGGAAATTAAAATCAAAAAGACACAGCCACCCCAAAGTTTGGAACGGCTCTGTTTACAAGAACCTCGTTTACAGTACAAGTTCAACATCGCAGAAAGTGAAAAATGGATAAAGAAGTTGTGGTATTTACTTACAAAGCAATATCACTCAGCAATGAAATCTATGTCATCAGGCCCTTAGCAGCACAATGAGTGGATTCAGGTATGATGATTCTAACTGAAATAAGTCACACAGAAAAAGAAACATCATAAGATATCAGTAATACACGGAATGTAAACTTGGCTACACAGGAACTGAATTACAGAACAGAACAGGGTCTCAAATTTAGAAAACCAACTTATGCTTGCTTAAGGGGAAAGGTGAGTTGGGGTGCTGCATAAAACCAGAGATTGAAATGAGCACAGATAAAGTTCCTTAAGCCAAATATGGAATAGACAAGAGCTACTCCTTGCTCAACGAAATGGACTCAACACCGCATATTAAACGCCTAAGAATGTACCTGACTAGTAAGTATCTTAAAACCTATGGATTGCTATGTCTCCGAAAGAGAATCAAGCATGTGTACAGGGGCATAAACGCAGCAGTGATAGGATTGGAGAGGTTCGGTGAGCAAATGAAGACCCTTTGAAGTCATATTGCATGGTACCCATTCCACGGGTTTCAACTCCCAGGTTTAAGGTATTCTTCCTTCAGCTAAAACATGCATGTGGAACCCAGAGTATGATCAACCATGTGATCGGGAGACGTGTTCAAATATGTCTCAGTTTTCCTCCCCTGGTACTCGGGTGCAACATTCCAGACGCTTTACTAACACTCTCCCCACTTGGAGAGTCAGCCCTTTAACCTCCTGTTTGGCCCAGTTTGCAATTTCTGCGGAAGATGAACAGGAATAGCGAGAACCAATGAGAGACTAGCTGGAGGTGTCTGGACGGGCAAATTTAACTCTCATTTCCCACCAGGAAGAGGAAATAACCAAAGGCTCAGCGTGCCGTGCCGGAACCAGATTAGGGCCTGAAGCCATCCTGCGGTGTTGCGGCCAGCTCACAAGAAAGCGAGTTGAAGAAAGGAGCTCAGGGGCACTGTAATTCACAAACCTGCAGAGTTATAAATGACAGCTATCGTCCAAAAATAGACTGAAGTAAGGCTGCCAAGAGGACTTGAAAGCGGGGCAGAATTGCAGGAAACCGATTTCAGGAGGTAGACTGGAATTGCATTGAAAGCATAGGAAAAGAGGCAGAACGTCCACAATGATGCACTTGGCCAAAAAGGGCGTATGCGTTTTTTCCTGAATATATTCAGGAAAAAACGCATACGCCCTTTTTGGCCAACCAAGCAAGCTTGCAAAGGAAATCTGCACTACAATGAAGTCTCACTTCCCCCGGTCAAAAGGGCCATCTGAAAAAAGTGTAAAATCCAGAAAGGCAGGACAGGCCATGGAGAACTGGGAGCCTTGTTATGCTGATGGGCGGGATGTAAATTGCCAACAGACACTCGGGAGAAGTGTATGGTGTTTCCTGAAACATCTAAAAAACAAAGCAACAGAGCCTAGGGCACTTCCACTTATGGTCCTATAGCTTAGGGAAATTAAAATCAAAAAGACACAGCCACCCCAAAGTTTGGAACGGCTCTGTTTACAAGAACCTCGTTTACAGTACAAGTTCAACATCGCAGAAAGTGAAAAATGGATAAAGAAGTTGTGGTATTTACTTACAAAGCAATATCACTCAGCAATGAAATCTATGTCATCAGGCCCTTAGCAGCACAATGAGTGGATTCAGGTATGATGATTCTAACTGAAATAAGTCACACAGAAAAAGAAACATCATAAGATATCAGTAATACACGGAATGTAAACTTGGCTACACAGGAACTGAATTACAGAACAGAACAGGGTCTCAAATTTAGAAAACCAACTTATGCTTGCTTAAGGGGAAAGGTGAGTTGGGGTGCTGCATAAAACCAGAGATTGAAATGAGCACAGATAAAGTTCCTTAAGCCAAATATGGAATAGACAAGAGCTACTCCTTGCTCAACGAAATGGACTCAACACCGCATATTAAACGCCTAAGAATGTACCTGACTAGTAAGTATCTTAAAACCTATGGATTGCTATGTCTCCGAAAGAGAATCAAGCATGTGTACAGGGGCATAAACGCAGCAGTGATAGGATTGGAGAGGTTCGGTGAGCAAATGAAGACCCTTTGAAGTCATATTGCATGGTACCCATTCCACGGGTTTCAACTCCCAGGTTTAAGGTATTCTTCCTTCAGCTAAAACATGCATGTGGAACCCAGAGTATGATCAACCATGTGATCGGGAGACGTGTTCAAATATGTCTCAGTTTTCCTCCCCTGGTACTCGGGTGCAACATTCCAGACGCTTTACTAACACTCTCCCCACTTGGAGAGTCAGCCCTTTAACCTCCTGTTTGGCCCAGTTTGCAATTTCTGCGGAAGATGAACAGGAATAGCGAGAACCAATGAGAGACTAGCTGGAGGTGTCTGGACGGGCAAATTTAACTCTCATTTCCCACCAGGAAGAGGAATAACCAAAGGCTCAGCGTGCCGTGCCGGAACCAGATTAGGGCCTGAAGCCATCCTGCGGTGTTGCGGCCAGCTCACAAGAAAGCGAGTTGAAGAAAGGAGCTCAGGGGCACTGTAATTCACAAACCTGCAGAGTTATAAATGACAGCTATCGTCCAAAAATAGACTGAAGTAAGGCTGCCAAGAGGACTTGAAAGCGGGGCAGAATTGCAGGAAACCGATTTCAGGAGGTAGACTGGAATTGCATTGAAAGCATAGGAAAAGAGGCAGAACGTCCACAATGATGCACTTGGCCAAAAAGGGCGTATGCGTTTTTTCCTGAATATATTCAGGAAAAAACGCATACGCCCTTTTTGGCCAACCAAGCAAGCTTGCAAAGGAAATCTGCACTACAATGAAGTCTCACTTCCCCCCGGTCAAAAGGGCCATCTGAAAAAAGTGTAAAATCCAGAAAGGCAGGACAGGCCATGGAGAACTGGGAGCCTTGTTATGCTGATGGGCGGGATGTAAATTGCCAACAGACACTCGGGAGAAGTGTATGGTGTTTCCTGAAACATCTAAAAAACAAAGCAACAGAGCCTAGGGCACTTCCACTTATGGTCCTATAGCTTAGGGAAATTAAAATCAAAAAGACACAGCCACCCCAAAGTTTGGACGGCTCTGTTTACAAGAACCTCGTTTACAGTACAAGTTCAACATCGCAGAAAGTGAAAAATGGATAAAGAAGTTGTGGTATTTACTTACAAAGCAATATCACTCAGCAATGAAATCTATGTCATCAGGCCCTTAGCAGCACAATGAGTGGATTCAGGTATGATGATTCTAACTGAAATAAGTCACACAGAAAAAGAAACATCATAAGATATCAGTAATACACGGAATGTAAACTTGGCTACACAGGAACTGAATTACAGAACAGAACAGGGTCTCAAATTTAGAAAACCAACTTATGCTTGCTTAAGGGGAAAGGTGAGTTGGGGTGCTGCATAAAACCAGAGATTGAAATGAGCACAGATAAAGTTCCTTAAGCCAAATATGGAATAGACAAGAGCTACTCCTTGCTCAACGAAATGGACTCAACACCGCATATTAAACGCCTAAGAATGTACCTGACTAGTAAGTATCTTAAAACCTATGGATTGCTATGTCTCCGAAAGAGAATCAAGCATGTGTACAGGGGCATAAACGCAGCAGTGATAGGATTGGAGAGGTTCGGTGAGCAAATGAAGACCCTTTGAAGTCATATTGCATGGTACCCATTCCACGGGTTTCAACTCCCAGGTTTAAGGTATTCTTCCTTCAGCTAAAACATGCATGTGGAACCCAGAGTATGATCAACCATGTGATCGGGAGACGTGTTCAAATATGTCTCAGTTTTCCTCCCCTGGTACTCGGGTGCAACATTCCAGACGCTTTACTAACACTCTCCCCACTTGGAGAGTCAGCCCTTTAACCTCCTGTTTGGCCCAGTTTGCAATTTCTGCGGAAGATGAACAGGAATAGCGAGAACCAATGAGAGACTAGCTGGAGGTGTCTGGACGGGCAAATTTAACTCTCATTTCCCACCAGGAAGAGGAATTAACCAAAGGCTCAGCGTGCCGTGCCGGAACCAGATTAGGGCCTGAAGCCATCCTGCGGTGTTGCGGCCAGCTCACAAGAAAGCGAGTTGAAGAAAGGAGCTCAGGGGCACTGTAATTCACAAACCTGCAGAGTTATAAATGACAGCTATCGTCCAAAAATAGACTGAAGTAAGGCTGCCAAGAGGACTTGAAAGCGGGGCAGAATTGCAGGAAACCGATTTCAGGAGGTAGACTGGAATTGCATTGAAAGCATAGGAAAAGAGGCAGAACGTCCACAATGATGCACTTGGCCAAAAAGGGCGTATGCGTTTTTTCCTGAATATATTCAGGAAAAAACGCATACGCCCTTTTTGGCCAACCAAGCAAGCTTGCAAAGGAAATCTGCACTACAATGAAGTCTCACTTCCCCCCGGTCAAAAGGGCCATCTGAAAAAAGTGTAAAATCCAGAAAGGCAGGACAGGCCATGGAGAACTGGGAGCCTTGTTATGCTGATGGGCGGGATGTAAATTGCCAACAGACACTCGGGAGAAGTGTATGGTGTTTCCTGAAACATCTAAAAAACAAAGCAACAGAGCCTAGGGCACTTCCACTTATGGTCCTATAGCTTAGGGAAATTAAAATCAAAAAGACACAGCCACCCCAAAGTTTGGGACGGCTCTGTTTACAAGAACCTCGTTTACAGTACAAGTTCAACATCGCAGAAAGTGAAAAATGGATAAAGAAGTTGTGGTATTTACTTACAAAGCAATATCACTCAGCAATGAAATCTATGTCATCAGGCCCTTAGCAGCACAATGAGTGGATTCAGGTATGATGATTCTAACTGAAATAAGTCACACAGAAAAAGAAACATCATAAGATATCAGTAATACACGGAATGTAAACTTGGCTACACAGGAACTGAATTACAGAACAGAACAGGGTCTCAAATTTAGAAAACCAACTTATGCTTGCTTAAGGGGAAAGGTGAGTTGGGGTGCTGCATAAAACCAGAGATTGAAATGAGCACAGATAAAGTTCCTTAAGCCAAATATGGAATAGACAAGAGCTACTCCTTGCTCAACGAAATGGACTCAACACCGCATATTAAACGCCTAAGAATGTACCTGACTAGTAAGTATCTTAAAACCTATGGATTGCTATGTCTCCGAAAGAGAATCAAGCATGTGTACAGGGGCATAAACGCAGCAGTGATAGGATTGGAGAGGTTCGGTGAGCAAATGAAGACCCTTTGAAGTCATATTGCATGGTACCCATTCCACGGGTTTCAACTACCCAGGTTTAAGGTATTCTTCCTTCAGCTAAAACATGCATGTGGAACCCAGAGTATGATCAACCATGTGAACGGGAGACGTGTTCAAATATGTCTCAGTTTTCCTCCCCTGGTACTCGGGTGCAACATTCCAGACGCTTTACTAACACTCTCCCCACTTGGAGAGTCAGCGCCTTTAACCTCCTGTTTGGCCCAGTTTGCAATTTCTGCGGAAGATGAACAGGAATAGGGAGAACCAATGAGAGACTAGCTGGAGGTGTCTGGACGGGCAAATTTAACTCTCATTTCCCACCAGGAAGAGGAAATAACCAAAGGCTCAGCGTGCCGTGCCGGAACCAGATTAGGGCCTGAAGCCATCCTGCGGTGTTGCGGCCAGCTCACAAGAAAGCGAGTTGAAGAAAGGAGCTCAGGGGCACTGTAATTCACAAACCTGCAGAGTTATAAATGACAGCTATCGTCCAAAAATAGACTGAAGTAAGGCTGCCAAGAGGACTTGAAATCGGGGCAGAATTGCAGGAAACCGATTTCAGGAGGTAGACTGGAATTGCATTGAAAGCATAGGAAAAGAGGCAGAACGTCCACAGTGATGCACTTGGCCAAAAAGGGCGTATGCGTTTTTTCCTGAATATATTCAGGAAAAAACGCATACGCCCTTTTTGGCCAACCAAGCAAGCTTGCAAAGGAAATCTGCACTACAATGAAGTCTCACTTCCCCCCGGTCAAAAGGGCCATCTGAAAAAAGTGTAAAATCCAGAAAGGCAGGACAGGCCATGGAGAACTGGGAGCCTTGTTATGCTGATGGGCGGGATGTAAATTGCCAACAGACACTCGGGAGAAGTGTATGGTGTTTCCTGAAACATCTAAAAAACAAAGCAACAGAGCCTAGGGCACTTCCACTTATGGTCCTATAGCTTAGGGAAATTAAAATCAAAAAGACACAGCCACCCCAAAGTTTGGAACGGCTCTGTTTACAAGAACCTCGTTTACAGTACAAGTTCAACATCGCAGAAAGTGAAAAATGGATAAAGAAGTTGTGGTATTTACTTACAAAGCAATATCACTCAGCAATGAAATCTATGTCATCAGGCCCTTAGCAGCACAATGAGTGGATTCAGGTATGATGATTCTAACTGAAATAAGTCACACAGAAAAAGAAACATCATAAGATATCAGTAATACACGGAATGTAAACTTGGCTACACAGGAACTGAATTACAGAACAGAACAGGGTCTCAAATTTAGAAAACCAACTTATGCTTGCTTAAGGGGAAAGGTGAGTTGGGGTGCTGCATAAAACCAGAGATTGAAATGAGCACAGATAAAGTTCCTTAAGCCAAATATGGAATAGACAAGAGCTACTCCTTGCTCAACGAAATGGACTCAACACCGCATATTAAACGCCTAAGAATGTACCTGACTAGTAAGTATCTTAAAACCTATGGATTGCTATGTCTCCGAAAGAGAATCAAGCATGTGTACAGGGGCATAAACGCAGCAGTGATAGGATTGGAGAGGTTCGGTGAGCAAATGAAGACCCTTTGAAGTCATATTGCATGGTACCCATTCCACGGGTTTCAACTCCCAGGTTTAAGGTATTCTTCCTTCAGCTAAAACATGCATGTGGAACCCAGAGTATGATCAACCATGTGATCGGGAGACGTGTTCAAATATGTCTCAGTTTTCCTCCCCTGGTACTCGGGTGCAACATTCCAGACGCTTTACTAACACTCTCCCCACTTGGAGAGTCAGCCCTTTAACCTCCTGTTTGGCCCAGTTTGCAATTTCTGCGGAAGATGAACAGGAATAGCGAGAACCAATGAGAGACTAGCTGGAGGTGTCTGGACGGGCAAATTTAACTCTCATTTCCCACCAGGAAGAGGAAATAACCAAAGGCTCAGCGTGCCGTGCCGGAACCAGATTAGGGCCTGAAGCCATCCTGCGGTGTTGCGGCCAGCTCACAAGAAAGCGAGTTGAAGAAAGGAGCTCAGGGGCACTGTAATTCACAAACCTGCAGAGTTATAAATGACAGCTATCGTCCAAAAATAGACTGAAGTAAGGCTGCCAAGAGGACTTGAAAGCGGGGCAGAATTGCAGGAAACCGATTTCAGGAGGTAGACTGGAATTGCATTGAAAGCATAGGAAAAGAGGCAGAACGTCCACAATGATGCACTTGGCCAAAAAGGGCGTATGCGTTTTTTCCTGAATATATTCAGGAAAAAACGCATACGCCCTTTTTGGCCAACCAAGCAAGCTTGCAAAGGAAATCTGCACTACAATGAAGTCTCACTTCCCCCCGGTCAAAAGGGCCATCTGAAAAAAGTGTAAAATCCAGAAAGGCAGGACAGGCCATGGAGAACTGGGAGCCTTGTTATGCTGATGGGCGGGATGTAAATTGCCAACAGACACTCGGGAGAAGTGTATGGTGTTTCCTGAAACATCTAAAAAACAAAGCAACAGAGCCTAGGGCACTTCCACTTATGGTCCTATAGCTTAGGGAAATTAAAATCAAAAAGACACAGCCACCCCAAAGTTTGGGACGGCTCTGTTTACAAGAACCTCGTTTACAGTACAAGTTCAACATCGCAGAAAGTGAAAAATGGATAAAGAAGTTGTGGTATTTACTTACAAAGCAATATCACTCAGCAATGAAATCTATGTCATCAGGCCCTTAGCAGCACAATGAGTGGATTCAGGTATGATGATTCTAACTGAAATAAGTCACACAGAAAAAGAAACATCATAAGATATCAGTAATACACGGAATGTAAACTTGGCTACACAGGAACTGAATTACAGAACAGAACAGGGTCTCAAATTTAGAAAACCAACTTATGCTTGCTTAAGGGGAAAGGTGAGTTGGGGTGCTGCATAAAACCAGAGATTGAAATGAGCACAGATAAAGTTCCTTAAGCCAAATATGGAATAGACAAGAGCTACTCCTTGCTCAACGAAATGGACTCAACACCGCATATTAAACGCCTAAGAATGTACCTGACTAGTAAGTATCTTAAAACCTATGGATTGCTATGTCTCCGAAAGAGAATCAAGCATGTGTACAGGGGCATAAACGCAGCAGTGATAGGATTGGAGAGGTTCGGTGAGCAAATGAAGACCCTTTGAAGTCATATTGCATGGTACCCATTCCACGGGTTTCAACTCCCAGGTTTAAGGTATTCTTCCTTCAGCTAAAACATGCATGTGGAACCCAGAGTATGATCAACCATGTGATCGGGAGACGTGTTCAAATATGTCTCAGTTTTCCTCCCCTGGTACTCGGGTGCAACATTCCAGACGCTTTACTAACACTCTCCCCACTTGGAGAGTCAGCCCTTTAACCTCCTGTTTGGCCCAGTTTGCAATTTCTGCGGAAGATGAACAGGAATAGCGAGAACCAATGAGAGACTAGCTGGAGGTGTCTGGACGGGCAAATTTAACTCTCATTTCCCACCAGGAAGAGGAATTAACCAAAGGCTCAGCGTGCCGTGCCGGAACCAGATTAGGGCCTGAAGCCATCCTGCGGTGTTGCGGCCAGGTCACAAGAAAGCGAGTTGAAGAAAGGAGCTCAGGGGCACTGTAATTCACAAACCTGCAGAGTTATAAATGACAGCTATCGTCCAAAAATAGACTGAAGTAAGGCTGCCAAGAGGACTTGAAAGCGGGGCAGAATTGCAGGAAACCGATTTCAGGAGGTAGACTGGAATTGCATTGAAAGCATAGGAAAAGAGGCAGAACGTCCACAATGATGCACTTGGCCAAAAAGGGCGTATGCGTTTTTTCCTGAATATATTCAGGAAAAAACGCATACGCCCTTTTTGGCCAACCAAGCAAGCTTGCAAAGGAAATCTGCACTACAATGAAGTCTCACTTCCCCCGGTCAAAAGGGCCATCTGAAAAAAGTGTAAAATCCAGAAAGGCAGGACAGGCCATGGAGAACTGGGAGCCTTGTTATGCTGATGGGCGGGATGTAAATTGCCAACAGACACTCGGGAGAAGTGTATGGTGTTTCCTGAAACATCTAAAAAACAAAGCAACAGAGCCTAGGGCACTTCCACTTATGGTCCTATAGCTTAGGGAAATTAAAATCAAAAAGACACAGCCACCCCAAAGTTTGGGACGGCTCTGTTTACAAGAACCTCGTTTACAGTACAAGTTCAACATCGCAGAAAGTGAAAAATGGATAAAGAAGTTGTGGTATTTACTTACAAAGCAATATCACTCAGCAATGAAATCTATGTCATCAGGCCCTTAGCAGCACAATGAGTGGATTCAGGTATGATGATTCTAACTGAAATAAGTCACACAGAAAAAGAAACATCATAAGATATCAGTAATACACGGAATGTAAACTTGGCTACACAGGAACAGAATTACAGAACAGAACAGGGTCTCAAATTTAGAAAACCAACTTATGCTTGCTTAAGGGGAAAGGTGAGTTGGGGTGCTGCATAAAATCAGAGATTGAAATGAGCACAGATAAAGTTCCTTAAGCCAAATATGGAATAGACAAGAGCTACTCCTTGCTCAACGAAATGGACTCAACACCGCATATTAAACGCCTAAGAATGTACCTGACTAGTAAGTATCTTAAAACCTATGGATTGCTATGTCTCCGAAAGAGAATCAAGCATGTGTACAGGGGCATAAACGCAGCAGTGATAGGATTGGAGAGGTTCGGTGAGCAAATGAAGACCCTTTGAAGTCATATTGCATGGTACCCATTACACGGGTCTCAACTCTCCAGGTTTAAGGTATTCTTCCTTCAGCTAAAACATGCATGTGGAACCCAGAGTATGATCAACCATGTGAACGGGAGACGTGTTCAAATATGTCTCAGTTTTCCTCCCCTGGTACTCGGGTGCAACATTCCAGACGCTTTACTAACACTCTCCCCACTTGGAGAGTCAGCGCCTTTAACCTCCTGTTTGGCCCAGTTTGCAATTTCTGCAGAAGATGAACAGGAATAGCGAGAACCAATGAGAGACTAGCTGGAGGTGTCTGGACGGGCAAATTTAACTCTCATTTCCCACCAGGAAGAGGAATAACCAAAGGCTCAGCGTGCCGTGCCGGAACCAGATTAGGGCCTGAAGCCATCCTGCGGTGTTGCGGCCAGCTCACAAGAAAGCGAGTTGAAGAAAGGAGCTCAGGGGCACTGTAATTCACAAACCTGCAGAGTTATAAATGACAGCTATCGTCCAAAAATAGACTGAAGTAAGGCTGCCAAGAGGACTTGAAAGCGGGGCAGAATTGCAGGAAACCGATTTCAGGAGGTAGACTGGAATTGCATTGAAAGCATAGGAAAAGAGGCAGAACGTCCACAATGATGCACTTGGCCAAAAAGGGCGTATGCGTTTTTTCCTGAATATATTCAGGAAAAAACGCATACGCCCTTTTTGGCCAACCAAGCAAGCTTGCAAAGGAAATCTGCACTACAATGAAGTCTCACTTCCCCCCGGTCAAAAGGGCCATCTGAAAAAAGTGTAAAATCCAGAAAGGCAGGACAGGCCATGGAGAACTGGGAGCCTTGTTATGCTGATGGGCGGGATGTAAATTGCCAACAGACACTCGGGAGAAGTGTATGGTGTTTCCTGAAACATCTAAAAAACAAAGCAACAGAGCCTAGGGCACTTCCACTTATGGTCCTATAGCTTAGGGAAATTAAAATCAAAAAGACACAGCCACCCCAAAGTTTGGGACGGCTCTGTTTACAAGAACCTCGTTTACAGTACAAGTTCAACATCGCAGAAAGTGAAAAATGGATAAAGAAGTTGTGGTACTTACTTACAAAGCAATATCACTCAGCAATGAAATCTGTGTCATCAGGCCCTTAGCAGCACAATGAGTGGATTCAGGTATGATGATTCTAACTGAAATAAGTCACACAGAAAAAGAAACATCATAAGATATCAGTAATACACGGAATGTAAACTTGGCTACACAGGAACTGAATTACAAAACAGAACAGGGTCTCAAATTTAGAAAACCAACTTATGCTTGCTTAAGGGGAAGGTGAGTTGGGGTGCTGCATAAAACCAGAGATTGAAATGAGCACAGATAAAGTTCCTTAAGCCAAATATGGAATAGACAAGAGCTACCCTTGCTCAACAAAATGGACTCAACAATGAGGTATCACCTCACACCTGGTAGAATAGGCATCATTGAAAATCTACAAACAAAAAATGCTGGAAAGGGTGTGGAGAAAAGGAACCCTCTTCCACTATTGTTGGGAATATAAATTGATACAGTCATTATGGAGAACAATATGGAATTTCTTAAGAAACTAACAATAGAATTACCATATGATACAGCAATCCCAGTACTGGACATATACCCAGACAAACCATAAATCAAAAAGAGTCATTCACCGCAATGTTCATTGCATCACTATTTACAATATCGAGGTAATGGAAGCAACCTAAATGCCCACAGACAGACGAATGCATAAAGCTGTGGTACATATATAAAATGGAATATTACTAAGCCATGAAAAGGAATGAAATTGGGTCATTTGTAGAGACGTCGATGGATCTAGAGACTGTCATACAGAGTGAAGTAAGTCAGAAAGAGAAAAACAAATCTTGTATATTCATGCATATATGTGGAACCTAGAAAAACTGTACAGATTAACCATTTTGCAAGGCATAAATAGAGCAACAGATGTAGACAACAAACGTATGGACAACAAGGGGGGAAAGCTGTTGGGGGGGTGGTGGTGGGAGGAGTTGAGAGACTGGGATTGGCATGTATACATTTATATGTATAAAATAGATAACCAATAAGAACCTGCTGTATAAAAATATAAAATAAAATTCAAATTAAAAAGAAATAAAATTTAAAAAATAAAACAGAAAAACAATTATTCCCTGCACATACATGTATTTATATGAATAAATTATTTCCATGCTTATATCTGTAAATACAAAAAAGAGGAATAAAATCTACCTTGAACCAAAAACGAAAAAGAAAAAACACAGAACCCACCAGTTACACAGAGGAAAACCGTATCAGGGCACTTGCTCCAGTTGTAAACAATTCTGAAGTTGGTCAGTGGTGGGGAATCGTCTCCCATTCAGCCAGCAGCCCCCACGCAACAAGCGTCCTCATTGCAAAGCTGGGGCACCGTGCCGAGGCATCTGTGAGTAAACGTGAGCTGAGCCCCAGGCCAGTTGCTGCTGAACTATTCCCACCCGTCCCAGGTAAAACACCTGAATATATACAAGGACTTGAAAGCCTAGAGGAAGGGCCATAGAGCCACACGAGTGACAGCATGCCGGCCGACTTGGTGCCTGCAGGCCAGCCAGGATGGTCCTGGCCCTGGGTGCTCTTCTGGAAGATTTCCATTTCCCTGCCTGAGATACCCGTCCTGTCCCTGCCCCCACTGCTTTTTTCCTTCCTCACCTCTGCCCAGGGAGAAATTCCAGCAGCAGGTATGGGTGACACATCCTCTTCTTTAGCAGGTGGCAGCCTGGCAACTGCTGCAGAAAGTCCAGCAGAGCCCCACTCACACTGGGCCACCCACAAAGCCGTGGCCTCTCACTCCCTCCCACCAGCCCAGCCCCGAGACTGCTGACAGGGCAGAGAAAATGGCGTCAGGCACGGCTGCAGGGGCTCTTGCTGCCTGGAGTGGTATTTATATTGATCTCAACCCAGGCACACCTGGGGAGGGCTGGCCGGCACGGTAAGGCTGCCCAGGTCAGCCAATCATCACCCTCAGGGGCTCACAGTTGCAGAAAATGGAACTTGCTGAACCGGCCAGGTCCAAGGAACAGGTGTGGGCTCCTGAGAGTCAGGATAGACAAGGGGCTGCAGCTTTGGCTTGTTTTCTAATCATTTTATCTGGCCCATGAGTGGGAGACAACTTCAAGAAAACCCTCTCCTAATGAGAGGAACCCAGGAGTCAGGGAGAGGAGGGGTGGGTGGTGGTTGGAGACAGAGGCCTGGTGCCCCGGGTGCAGTGGAAGTCTCTGGAAGACCAGGTGGAGGGAGGCCTCACGGAGTGATGCCCAGGGTCACAGACCTGTCGCAGCTGCTGTTTGTTAGTTCAAGTCCTGCTCTGAGGTGCTCTGTGTCAGCTCTGAGCGACAGGTGAGCTGGGGGTGCTCTGCAATGAGGGCTATGTGCACGGTTCCTGTGTGCCCAGCCCTGCCACGGTACCTGCAAGGGTAGCTCTGTATCCTGGGAGGGGCCTGACCACGAGAGCCCCGTGGGCTGGGGTGGGGGTGGGGTACCTGCCCAGGTGAGCTCCATATTCTGGGATTGGTCTGACCACGAGAGCCCCATGGGCTGCTGGGGACCTGGTAAAGGATGTCAGGACAGTCAGTGAAGCCACCGAGGATATACCTCCAGTTGCTCCTAATTCCTACACCCTGCTGGTCATTCTACCAACCACCAGGACATGGTTTTCTGTATTAGTCTTCAATGATGCCTTCTTTTGTATTCCATTAGTCCCAGAGTCACAAGAAATTTTGGCTTGTGAGTGGCAGGACTAACATACAACTAAAACAATACTTCCGGGCCGTCTGGCCCCAAGGGTGCAAAAATTCCCACACCATCTTTGGGAAAGCTTAGCTAAAGACCTAAAAGTTCTACCTCTGGAAAAGGAAACCCTCCTTCAATATGCAGACGACATTCTGATCACCAGCCCTACTAAGGAGGCCTCTGAACTACCAAGCCAATAAAGGATAGAAGTTGTCCAAGAAAAAGCTCAAATATCACAGACTGCGGTGACCTGCCTGGGCTTCATTCTCACAGAAGGTCAGAGAAGCCCATCCCAGGAAAGGGAAGAAACCATTTTCAGCCTTACCCCTTTCTAAAACTAGAAGACAGCTTAGGGGTTCCTGGGGAGGCCAGGGTTTGCTGCTTCTGGATCCCTAACTACAGTCTACTAGCTGGGCCTCTATATGAAACACTGAAAGGAAAAGATGATGATCCTTTTGAATAGAATCCAGAAGTGGCCTTTCAAGAATGGAAAGAGCAGTCAATTCAGACCCTTGCCCTGGAACTCCCTAATTAGCTAAACCCTTTGACCTTTACATTCCCGTGAAAGGTGAATCGCCATTGGAGAATTAGTGCAAAAACTGGGACCACTTGAAATGGAACAATGCAAGAATGCCCATCCAGGTAGGATAAACTACGGTCACAAGGGGCTTGGCCCACTGCCACCCTGGCCAAGATACTAGGCGGTATCTAAAAACCTGGAAATCAGCAGCCCAAAAGGCCACCTCCCTCCTAAGGGAAAAGGACCCCACGTGGTGATCCTAACCACCAACCATGCCCTGAAGTTGCAGGGTTCGCTCCGTGGGCACACCGACCTCGAGTGAGGAGGCCCTCCAACTCCAACATCCAGAGAGATAACCGGGGGCAACAGGGCACCATGACGACTCGTGTGAACATCACTTGACCTGGAGTTTCTCTCATAAAACAACAAGAGTGTGTCCCAAAAGAGTAGACTACTGCTTGCAGGACTTACTGCACCCAGAGGGGAGCTAATAATCTTGGCGGGGGAACAGTATACCACACTGTCACCATAGAAAAGCCTACAGACACCGTGATGATGGTGGCCAATAAGACCGGCTGGACTCCTGTTTACTTCAAAAGGCTGTTGACTCAGTAGCCATCATGGTCCTTGGTCACCACTGACCCTGGACTGTCTGGGAGTTGAGCGGGCAGGGCTCTGACACCTGGTGCTGTTTGTACGTTAATTCAGGGGCCTAACTGAAGAAAGCGCAGACTACTGGTCAGAGCATCTAGGCTGGCAGAGACGGTCAGCCTAAGGTGGCCGAACAAATGTGGGGCGGGTGAAACCGGCCCCACAGCGTCTCTGCACATCTCTTTCCTGGACCCTTAAAGGTCATTAGAATCTATAACACTTCCAATGCTGGTGCTCAGGTGGACGAGCAGGGAGGCAGGGGTCCTGGGGACAATCAACGTCACCGGAGGCTGCTGGGGAGAAGCTCTGACCCTCGCCCCAGGGTATGAGGGCTCCCAACTCAGCACTCAGCAGTTACAGAAGAGGGTCTGCACCCTCAGCACTCCCAGAATGAGGAACGGGACAAAAGGCAGAGGAGGGGTTTGTCCCCAGCAAAGCCCATTAAAAATCCCTGGGAGATAAAAATAGAATCTGGGCAATAAAGTCAAGTCTAACCTTTTTTATCCTTTGTGCTTTGTCTAATTTCACGTGCTCCTAGGGTCCCGCATGCAGAGGTTCCACACCCGGCACTTCAGACCAGATTCCTAGTGCAGAATGGCTGGGTCGACACCTCAGCTCCTGGGGCCCAGTGCAGACTCCACGATATAGAGCCTGAGCTACAGCCAACCCGGCCCTCGAGAGCTCCGCCGCCTCCCTCCCTCCCACTGACTCTGACAGGATCTCTACACAGCAGCCCAGCCCACAGCCCACGGGGTAGTGCATGCTCTCACCTCTCCATTCTCTGATCAAATT
>NW_022983245.1:0-78429 GCF_011762595.2 Tursiops truncatus | reverse complement strand
ACCACTGGTTTAGCCAATGATGTACTTATTGAGGGAGGCCCTAGTGCCACTGTCAAGAGCTTATCCATAGGAGAGATAAGAAGGTACTTGTTTGGTTTGTGAAAAGAAGGAGTAGTGAGGAATAGCAGGTAGCTGCAGGCTGATGACACGTGATGTCCGTATATATGTAGAACCAACACACCCATAATTGCACCCATTTTCCATACCCAAATCCAAAGCCTTTATATCATTAATCCCAGGCAAAAATGGTAAGATTCATGTGTGTTACTATCCCACGGCTTCAAGATGCCTATAAACTCATTTGAGTATGTCTTAGTTTTATCAGTGGAGGACAAACCAGGCTTCTATCACCAAGCCCCATTCCATAACAGGCAAACCAGTCCAAGACTTCTCTGAGTGCAGCAGGAGAGTCTATGGAAGGGGCGCTCACTCCACTGTGATGCCTAAAATGTCTTTGCACAGAGCAAACATTCAACACGTGCTGAGTGAATGAATGAGTGAACCGGCTCATTTCAGGGAAATTCCATTCAACAGGCTGGCATTCCTTCCTACCCATCTTAACTGTTAAGCTTGCCATCAGACAAAAATTTAATTATAAAACGTTAGAGCTAAGGAAATTTTAGAAACTATCTACTCTCCAGAGGTATACAACTTTAATTTCGTGGTAAAAATCACTAGGAGTGATTTAGGAGTCTATCAGACCTCAGTCCAAATTCCACATCTACCATATTTTGGTGAGCAAATAACTACTTCTGAGGCTCTGTTCCATATATGCATTATGGGATATCATAATAATACATACATTAATTGTATGACTATCAGGGGATGAAATGACACAATCCATTTGCCATGGTCGGCTAAGTAATTTGCACCAAGTAAGCACTCAAGACATTAGCCAATATTAATAGCGGAGAGATGAAAACAAAACTCTGGGACTGATGCCTACCCTAGTGGCCTCAGTGGTCATAATGACTTTCTTCCATTCAGCCTGCTCTCTTCTCACTAAGACTAAGGAAGAGAAGATGAACAAATTAGCAATAACAATTTGAAAATGGTTTTATACTCCCTGGATGAATGGAATTATAATAAAATGATTCATGAGTTCTGCAGAAATATGATGAGACTTTAGATCTTTATGTTAGTTCTATACAAAACCAATTTATGGCCCTAAGATGTACCTTCCCACCCAGCCCCATCCTTATCAGGATCAAATATCATTGTAAATGGAAAAGTCAACAACACATAATCAACAAGCTAAGTTACAAGCCAGTGAAGTCTCGGAACTTTGATAGAGAAAATTCAGATTTATCATTATATGTAAAAATAAGATGGGGGGACCTTGAAGATGGCGGAAGAGTAAGACACGGAGATCACCTTCCTCTCCACAGATACACCAGAAATACATCTACACGTGGAACAACTCCTACAGAACACCTACTGAACGCTGGCAGAAGACCTCAGACCTCCCAAAAGGCAAGAAACTCCCCACGTACCTGGGTAGGGCAAAAGAAAAAAAAGAAAAAACAGAGACAAAAGAATAGGGACGGCACCTGCACCAGTGGGAGGGAGCTGTGAAGGAGGAAAAGTTTCCACACACTAGGAAGCCCCTTCGCGGGCGGAGACTGCAGGGGGCGGAGGGGGGAGCTTCGGAGCCGCGGAGGAGTGCACAGCAACGGGTGTGGAGGGCAAAGCGGGGAGATTCCCGCACAGAGGATCGGTGCCGACCGGCACTCACCAGCCCGAGAGGCTTGTCTGCTCACCCGCCGGGGCGGGCGGGGCTGCGAGCTGAGGCCGGAGCGCAAGGAGAGGACTGGGGTTGGCGGCTTGAACACAGCCTGAAGGGGTTAGTGCACCACGGCTAGCTGGGAGGGAGTCCGGGGAAAAGTCTGTACCTGCCGAAGAGGCAAGAGACTTTTTCTTCCCTCTTTGTTTCCTGGTGCGTGAGGAGAGGGGTTTAAGAACGCTGCTTAAAGGAGCTCCAGAGACGGGCGCGAGCCGCGGCTAAAAGCGCGAACCCCAGAGACGGGCGCGAACCGCGGCTAAAAGCGCGGACCCCAGAGACGGGCGCGAGCCGCGGCTGAAAGCGCGGACCCCAGAGACGGGCGCGAGCTGCGGCTGAAAGCGCGGACCCCAGAGACGAGCGAGAGACGATAAGGCTGCTGCTGCTGCCGCCACCGAGGGGCCTGTGTGCGAGCACAGGTCACTCTCCACACCCCTCTTCCGCGGAGCCTGTGCAGCCCGCCACTGCCAGGTTCCCGGGATCCAGGGACAACTTCCCCGGGAGAACGCACAGCGGGCCTCAGGCTGGTGCAAAGTCACGCTGGCCTTTGCCGCCGCAGGCCCGCCCCGCACGCCACGCCGTGCCCCTCCCGCCCAGCCGGCCTGAGTGCGCCAGAGCCCCCGAATCAGCGCTCCTTTAACCCGCCCTGTCTGAGCAAAAAACAGACGCCCTCCAGCGACCTACACGCAGTGGCAGGGCCAAATCCAAAGCTGAGCCCCTGGAAGCTGTGAGAACAAAGAAGAGAAAGGGAAATCTCTCCCAGCAGCCTCAGAAGCAGCGGATTAAAGCTCCACAATCAACTTGATATACCCTGCATCTGTGGAATACCTGAATAGACAACCAATCATCCCAAATTAAGGAAGTGGACTTTAGGAGCAAGATCTATGATTTTTTTTCCCTTTTCCTCTTTTTGTGAATGTATATGTGTATACTTCTGTGTGAGATCTTGTCTGTTTAGTCTTGCTTCCACCATTTGTCCTAGGGTTCTATCCGTCCATGGTTTTTTTTTTTTAATTTTTCTTAATAATCAATTTTAATTTTAATAACGTTATTATACTTTACCTTCTTTCTTTCTTTCTTTCTTTTCTTTCCTTCCTTCCTTCCTTCCCTCCTTTAGACAACGAATCATCCCAAATTGAGGAGGTGGTCTCTGACAGCAAGATTTATGATTTTTCCCCCTTTACTCTCTTTTAGTGAGGGTGTATGTGTATGCTTCTGTGTAAGATTTTGTCTGTATAGCTTTGCTTCCACATTTGTCCTAAGGTGCTATCCGTCCCTTTTTTTTTCTAAATAAGATTTTTTAATTCAATAATTTTATTATACTTTATTTTATTTTTACTGTATCTTCCTTCTTTCTGTCTTTTTTCCTTCTTTCCCTCCTTCCTTCCTTCCTCCCTCCCTCCCTCCTTTCTTTCCTTCTTTCCTTCTTTGCTTCTTTCTTTCTTCCTTCCTTCCTTCCTTCCGTCCTTTCCTTCTTTCTTTCCTCATACTTTTACTAATTCCCTCTACTTTTTCTCCCTTTTATTCTGAGCCGTGTGGATGAAAAGCTCTTGGTGCTCCAGCCAGGAGTCAGGGCTCTGCCTCTGAGGTAGGAGAGCCAACTTCAGGACACTGGTCAACAAGAGACCTCCCAGCTCCACATAATATCAAACGGCGAAAATCTCCCAGAGACCTCCATCTTAACACCAGCACCCAGCTTCACTCAACGACCTGCAAGCCACAGTGCTGGACAACCTATGCCAAACAACTAGCAAGACAGGAACAGAACCCCACCCATTAGCAGAGAGGCTGCCTAAAATAATAATAAGGCCACAGACACCCCAAACACACCACCAGACGTGAACCTGCCCACTAGAGAGACAAGATCCAGCCTCATCCACCACAACACAGGCACTAGTCCCCTCCACCAGGAAACCTACACAACCCACTGAACCAACCTTAGCCACTGGGGACAGACATCAAAAACAGCAGGAACTACGAACCTGCAGCCTGTAAAAAGGAGACCCCAAACACAGTAAGATAAGCAAAATGAGAAGACAGAAAACACACAGCAGATAAAGGAGCAAGATAAAAATGCACCAGACCTAACAAATGAAGAGGAAATAGGCAGCTTACCTGAAAAAGAATTCAGAATAATGATAGTAAGGATGATCCGAAATCTTGGAGATAGAATGGACAATAGAATGGACAAAATGCAAGAATCAGTTAACAAGGACCTAGAAGAACTAAAGATGAAACAAGCAACAATGAACAACACAATAAATGAAATTAAAAGTACTCTAGATGGGATCAATAGCAGAATAACTGAGGCAGAAGAATGGATAAGTGACCTGGAAGATAAAATAGTGGAAATAACTGCTGCAGAGCAGAAAAAAGAAAAAGAATGAAAAGAAATGAGGACAGTCTCAGAGACCTCTGGGACAACATTAAACTCACCAACATTCGAATTATTGGGGTTCCTGAAGAAGAAGAGAAAAAGAAAGGGACTGAGAAGATATTTGAAGAGATTATAGTTGAAAACTTCCCTAATATGGGAAAGGAAATAGTTAATCAAGTCCAGGAAGCACAGAGAGTCCCATACAGGATAAATACAAGGAGAAATACGCCAAGACACATATTAATCAAACTGTCAAAATTAAATACAAAGAAAGCATATTAAAAGCAGCAAGGGAAAAACAACAAATAACACATAAGGGAATCCCCATAAGGTTAACAGCTGATCTCTCAGCAGAAACCCTACAAGCCAGAAGGGAGTGGCAGGACATACTGAAAGTGATGAAGGAGAAAAACCTGCAGCCAAGACTACTCTACCCAGCAAGGATCTCATTCAGATTTGATGGAGAAATTAAAACCTTTACAGACAAGCAAAAGCTGAGAGAGTTCAGCACCACCAAACCAGCTTTACAACAAATGCTAAAGGATCTTCTCTAGGCAAGAAACACAAGAGAAGGAAAAGACCTATAATAACGAACCCAAAACAATTTAGAAAATGGGAATAGGAACATACATATCGATAATTACCTTAAATGTAAATGGACTAAATCCTCCCACCAAAAGACACAGATTAGCTGAATGGATACAAAAACAAGACCCATATATATGCTGTCTACAAGAGACCCACTTCAGACCTAGAGACACATACAGACTGAAAGTAAGGGGATGGAAAAAGATATTCCATGCAAATGGAAAACAAAAGAAAGCTGGAGTGGCAATTCTCATATCAGACAAAATAGACTTTAAAATAAGGACTATTAAAAGAGACAAAGAAGGACACTACATAATGATCAAGGGATCGATCCAAGAAGAAGATATAACAATTGTAAATATTTATGCACCCAACATAGGAGCACCTCAATACATAAGGCAAATACTAACAGCCATAAAAGGGGAAATCAACAGTAACACATTCAGAGTAGGGGACTTAAACACTCCACTTTCACCTATGGACAGATCATCCAAACTGAAAATAAATAAGGAAACACAAGCTTTAAATGATACATTAAACAAGATGGACTTAATTGATATTTATAGGACACTCCATCCAAAACAACAGAATACACATTTTTCTCAAGTGCTCATGGAACATTCTCCAGGATAGATCATATCTTGGGTCACAAATCAAGCCTTGGTAAATTTAAGAAAATTGAAATTGTATCAAGTATCTTTTCTGACCACAATGCCATGAGACTGGATTATCAATTACAGGAAAAGATCTGTAAAAAATACAAACACATGGAGGCTAAACAATACACTACTTAATAATGAAGTGATCACTGAAGAAATCAAAGAGGAAATAAAAAAATACCTAGAAACAAATGACAATGGAGACACAACGACCCAAAACCTGTGGGATGCAGCAAAAGCAGTTCTAAGGGGGACGTTTATAGCAATACAAGCCCACCTTAAGAAGCAGGAAACATCTCGAATAAACAACCTAACCTTGCACCTCAAGCAATTAGAGAAAGAAGAACAAAAAAACCCCAAAGCTAGCAGAAGGAAAGAAATCATAAAAATCAGATCAGAAATAAATGAAGGAAACAATAGCAAAGATCAATAAAACTAAAAGCTGGTTCTTTGAGAAGATAAACAAAATAGATAAACCACTAGCCAGACTCATCAAGAAAAAAAGGGAGAAGACTCAAATCAATAGAATTAGAAATGAAAAACGAGAGGTAACAACTGACACTGCAGAAATAAAAGAGATCATGAGAGATTACTACAAGCAACTCTATGCCAATAAAATGGACAATCTGGAAGAAATGGACAAATTCTTAGAAATGCACAACCTGCCAAGACTGAATCAGGAAGAAATAGAAAATATGAACAGACTAATCACAAGCACTGAAATTGAAACTGTGATTAAAAATCTTCCAACAAAGAAAAGCCCAGGACCAGATGGCTTCACAGGCGAATTCTATCAAACATTTAGAGAAGAGCTAACACCTATCCTTCTCAAACTCTTCCAAAATATAGCAGAGGGAGGAACACTCCCAAACTCCTTCTACGAGGCCACCATCACCTTGATAGCAAAACCAGACAAGGATGTCACAAAGAAAGAAAACTACAGGCCAATATCACTGATGAGCATAGATGCAAAAATCCTCAACAAAATACTAGCAAACAGAATCCAACAGCACATTCAAAGGATCATACACCATGATCAAGTGGGGTTTATTCCAGGAATGCAAGGATTCTTCAATAAATGCAAATCTATCAATGTGATAAACCATATTAACAAATTGAAGAAGAAAAACCACATGATCATCTCAATAGATGCAGAGAAAGCTTTTGACAAAATTCAACACCCATTTATGATAAAAACCCTGCAGAAAGTAGGCATAGAGGGAACTTTCCTCAACATAATAAAGGCCATATATGACAAGCCCATAGCAAACATCATCCTCAATGGTGAAAAACTGAAAGCATTTCCACTAAGATCAGGAACAAGACAAGGTTGCCCACTCTCACCACTCTTATTCAACATAGTTTTGGAAGTTTTAGCCACAGCAATCAGAGAAGAAAAGGAAATAAAAGGAATCCAAATCGGAAAAGAAGAAGTAAAGCTGTCACTGTTTGCAGATGACATGATCCTATACATAGAGAATCCTAAAGATGCTACCAGAAAACTACTAGAACTAATCAATGAATTTGGTAAAGTGGCAGGATACAAAATTAATGCACAGAAATCTCTGGCATTCCTATATACTAATGATGAAAAATCTGAAAGTGAAATCAAGAAAACACTCCCATTTACCATTGCAACAAAAAGAATAAAATATCTAGGAATAAACCTACCTAAAGAGACAAAAGACCTGTATGCAGAAAATTATAAGACACTGATGAAAGAAATTAAAGATGATACAAATAGATGGAGAGATATACCATGTTCTTGGATTGGAAGAATCAACATTGTGAAAATGACTCTACAACCCAAAGCAATCTATAGATTCAATGCAATCCCTATCAAACTACCACTGGCATTTTTCACAGAACTAGAACAAAAAATTTCACAATTTGTATGGAAACACAAAAGACCCCGAAGAGCCAAAGCAATCTTGAGAACAAAAAAAGGAACTGGAGGAATCAGGCTCCCTGACTTCAGACTATACTACAAAGCTACAGTTATCAAGACGGTATGGTACTGGCACAAAAACAGAAAGATAGATCAATGGAACAGGATAGAAAGCCCAGAGATAAACCCACGCACATATGGACACCTTATCTTTGATAAAGGTGGCAGGAATGTACAGTGGAGAAAGGACAGCCTCTCCAATAAGTGGTGCTGGGAAAACTGGACAGGTACATGTAAAAGTATGAGATTAGATCACTCCCTAACACCATACACAAAAATAAGCTCAAAATGGATTAAAGACCTAAATATAAGGCCAGAAACTATCAAACTCTTAGAGGAAAACATAGGCAGAACACTCTATGACATAAATCACAGCAAGATCCTTTCTGACCCACCTCCTAGAGTAATGGAAATAAAAACAAAAATAAACAAATGGGACCTAATGAAACTTCAAAGCTTTTGCACAGCAAAGGAAACCATAAACAAGACCAAAAGACAACTCTCAGAATGGGAGAAAATATTTGCAAATGAAGCAACCGACAAAGGATTAATCTCCAAAATTTACAAGCAGCTCATGCAGCTCAATAACAAAAAAACAAACAACCCAATCCAAAAATGGGCAGAAGACCTAAATAGACATTTCTCCAAAGAAGATATACAGACTGCCAAAAAACACATGAAAGAATGCTCAACATCATTAATCATTAGAGAAATGCAAATCAAAACTACAATGAGATATCATCTCACACCAGTCAGAATGGCCATCATCAAAAAATCTAGAAACAATAAATGCTGGAGAGGGTGTGGAGAAAACGGAACACTCTTGCACTGCTGGTGGGAATGTGAATTGGTTCAGCCACTATGGAGAACAGTATGGAGGTTCCTTAAAAAGCTACAAATAGAACTAGCATATGACCCAGCAATCCCACTACTGGGCATATACCCTGAGAAAACCGAAATTCAAAAAGAGTCATGTACCAAAATGTTCATTGCAGCTCTATTTACAATAGCCCGGAGATGGAAACAACCTAAGTGCCCATCATCGGATGAATGGATAAAGAAGATGTGGCACATATATACAATGGAATATTACTCAGCCATAAAAAGAAACGAAATTGAGCTATTTGTATTGAGGTGGATAGACCTAGAGTCTGTCATACAGAGTGAAGTAAGTCAAAAAGAAAAAGACAAATACCGTATGCTAACACATATATATGGAATTTAAGAAAAAAAAATGTCATGAAGAACCTAGGGGTAAGGCAGGAATAAAGATGCAGACCTCCTAGAGAACGGACTTGAGGTTATGGGGAGGGGGAAGGGTGAGCTGTGACAGGGCGAGAGAGAGTCATGGACATATACACACTAACAAACGTAGTAAGGTAGATAGCTAGTGGGAAGCAGCCGCATGGCACAGGGATATTGGCTTGGTGCTTTGTGACAGCCTGGAGGGGTGGGATAGGGAGGGTGGGAGGGAGGGAGATGCAAGAGGGAAGAGATATAGGAACATATGTATATGTATAACTGATTCACTTTGTTATAAAGCAGAAACTAACACACCATTGTAAAGCAATTATACCCCAATAAAGATGTTAAAAAAAATAATAAGATGATATGAAGAACTCAATCTAAAAAATATTACCTGGAGATCTATAATCTCTACAATAGTGCTATAAAAAGTAAAGAGCTAGAAATCTATTTAGATGGTTTTCCTTATAAGAAAGCACTTTCTGTATAACTTTTAATGTACTATTGATGAGAACAATTCAACAAGAGTCAAATAAATATCTGCAGATGTCCTACAAGAAGAAAAGAACAGAGTTAGATGTGACAGGGGATAACTGGACTTCAGGATGAGTAAGACCCTATACTTGACCTCAATAAATTAACATGAAATACAGTGGATGAGTCATGTACAGAATGTCAGAATTCTAAAAGGCCAAGCTAAGTACCAAAAGGAACACGTGGGGACTCTTAAGAAGGAAATAAAATATTGGTTAGTTGATTACGAAAAGGCAGAAGGGAGTAGGTTCCCTTTGGCTGCTCTTTGAAGAGATCACTTCCTTTCCCCCCTAGTCCTGAGGCTAGGGTGGCATGGGCAATAGAGGAATGTGGGGACTGAGAATCATTTCTACTCTCACCAGAGTGGCTGGAAGCAGATTTTCTTACCAGGATGTAGTAGTATGCTAATATTTAAGGGTTCTTGAGGTCAGAGAGAAGGGTTTGAATACTCCGGCTCCATCTCTTGCTGTGGGTCAAGTTTCTTACCTTTCCAACACCTCGGCGTCTTTATCTGAAAATTGGGGACGATGATAATGTCTCCCACCTGAGTGTGAGAACTATATGATACAGTGCATACGCAGGGCTAAGTTTGGTGCCTGGCAAACAGAAAGTGCGCAGTACGACAGGCGAGTGTAGTGACAATAAAGGCAAAGATGACGGGGGTAGTGCCGGTGTTGCTTCTGCCCCCAGAACGGGCTCTGACTGGGAGAGAGTTAAAGCACCTTTGGGTTCATGAGGGTTTATATATAAGCAACGGTTGATCAATGTGAGCGGGTTGTCCAAATGATTATGTGCAATCTAAGAAAAAAATGGGCCTCGGATCTGCTCAGCTACTTAATAATATTAGCAGCGGGAGTAGTCAAAGAAGCTAAATTTTATTAAGTGTTTATATGCCAAACAACGTGCTGAACGTTTTAAAAGGATTTACTCACTTATTACAACGAGGCTATACGCTAGGTCCTGATAATGTTATTCGTCTCTTTCAGATGTTGACTGAGCCTCAGACGGGTTACAAAAGCACCTAAGATCCCCTTGTCAGTACATGACGGAAATGAGTTCAAATCCAGCCTTGTCTGACTTGTTCTTAATCACTAAGGTATGAAATTAAGCATGTTGCCCTTTGCCTGATTCTCCTTCTGAGGCCTGAATATTTCACTTAGCTCTCTGAGTGCAGAAGAGAGAAAATTCTCTCTCCTTGACGCAACTTGGCATCAATATCCAACTCCCCTTCTCAAAATGGGTTGCTTCAACGAGCAGCAATGAATGCCGGGTCGTGGACCAGTCACCTTGATGACTAAGAGTCAGACACTAGGGAAAGAAAATGCTCTGTGACAAACCTACCCTTGTACAGAAACAAGACAGAAATGGGGGGACAGGGCAGAAGATAATGGAATAAGGCATAGGAAAAATAGCACATGGCATCGTGACAGTAATAATAATAATAGTAGTAGTAGTAGTAATAGTAATAATAATAGACTTCACTATGCTCTAGGCATTGTATTAAGTGCTTGGTGTAAGTGACTTCATTTTAACATTGAAAACAAGTCTATGGGGATGAAATATTATTAACATCATTTTATAGGCAAGAGTATTGAGGTTCAGGTAATCAGGTAAATTGCCCAAGCTCATATGGTTAGCAAGTGGAAAGCAGAGATTTGAACCAGCACCTACACTCCTAACCATTATGCTATAACCATTATGCTGAAGACATAAGAATTCCAATGGTCTTTCCCCATAACCCACTCCTGCACTCCAGACTTAAATAGTCCAAGATCAAGAGAGAGCAAGCTTGGAGTTGCCACTCTTCAGTGAGTGTCAATCATTTCAAAACAATGTATTTGCTAACAAGATGCAGTTCCTGTGATAATCTTCTCAACCAGCTATCAAGAAACAGGAAGCAAAGATTCAAGTAACAGTATGTTCCTACTTACGAGGAAGGTGGGACAGCACAGTTGACACTGGGCTTAACTGTTCTGGAAAACGTGGTCCCAGTAGGCATACACGCTGGTACATTTTCCCCACCTACCAAATACAAAAGAAGTATTTCACTTCCATGTTGCTCTTCAAAGTTCCACCTCATTCGTGCCTGTCATTCATCCTCTGGCCTCTTCCTGTCTCCATTTCTGTACAGAAAGGTGCTGAGTCTCTGCTCTCGGATACGAAAAGGGTGTGTTAGGAGAGGGAGCCATGGTACCTCGATGTCTTTTTTTTTTCATCTTAATTCTATTATGCCAACTCCACTGAACTTAATTAGAGTGAATACAGAATTACACAATTACCCTCTGTTCTATTCTTCAGATGTTATATTTTGATAAAATTTACGACATGCTGCTCTCCCCTTGAACACCAGATGAACACTAGAAATGGATGTGTGTTGACATAAAATCTGTTATAATTACAATTGAAGTATAGCTTACATAATGATAGTGTTAACATAAAATTATAGATGTGTAGAGACAACGTGGTCATGCATTTTTTAGTATAAGTACATGCTTAGACCAATATCTGTTAGCGGAATGAAGATGGAAGAGAATTTTGGTTAAGCCACAAAGGCTGTTTAAGGAGTTGCAGATAGCTAAGGGGAACTCAAAGACCAGTAAGATAATATTTCCCCTGCCTGCCATGTTTGCAATTGCAAAGTGAAGGGAAGATGTGAAAGTAAGTACCCCTATGGAAATTACAAGACAAGTACATTTTTTTCTTTGAGTACCTGGGTAAATGCTTAAATTCTAATGTATATCAGTGATGCAAATTTTCAACTGAGTTTGATAAATCATAAAATAATAATTATACATATATGTATATAAAACTGCATGGAACTAGGCAGTTCAGAATTACTTCTAATTAAAGAGGTACCCTATGACAACTAACTTAAACCTTACAAAATACGGTTCCAAGTACCCTATCAGAGTGAAAAGCAGGAGACTGAAAGGTTTAGTGTAAATGTTTGTAGTCATGGTGTCTTAACTAAAACTGCTGTGTCACAAATACTATTAAAATAATTGTGACATTTTATTCACTTTTACTGCAAACAACAAAACAAACTATAGGTATTTTTTCATTTCAGGTAATTATTTTAGCTAACAGTTATTAAATGTTTTGGGAAGACACAGTGCTAATTGCATTACTTCATTTTACCTTTAAAATAGCGCTTCCATGTAATTATTCTTAATATCTCCATTGTATTAAAGTGTATCTCTAGTTTAGACCTTTCTTCAGAACTGCAGACTTGTGTATCCAACTGTGTACTCAGCATCTCTACTTGGACGTCACGAAAACATCTCAAATCTTATACCTCCAAAACTGGTCTTTAATCCCCCAAACATGCTCTACCCCAAACTTTTTCCATCTTAGGTGACAGTAACCACACCTTTCCAGTTCCCCAGGCCCTACATCTCGAATTCACCCTTGACCCCCTCTTCCTTTCCATTCTTGCATTCAATCTACCACGAAATGCTGTCACAACCTTCCCAATGTGCCACTTCTGAGAATTACCAGCCGCTAGCAGCCTGGTGCAGGCCACCAACATAGACCTCGAGGATCCTGTAGTCACCTCCCGAGATTCTCCCTGACTCCACTCTCTCCCCACATCCTCAAGACCACAGATAGAGTTATGTTTTTCAAACAAGAGACAGTTCATGCCACACCTCGGCTAAAATCCTGCCCCTGGCTGCCTACATTTAGAGTAAAAGACACAATGCATGTGATGGCCTCCCAGGACTTACCCAATCCATCCCATCACATATCCGACCTCCAGCCCTCCTGCTGTCTCTTCCTTCCCACTGACTAAGTCAGCCAGGGTGGCCTCCTTGATATTCCTCCAAGCTGCCCGGCATATTTCTGCCTTAGAGTTTTGGGACTGGTTATTCTTGCTCCCAGGGAGTGGTCTCCCCATCATACATTCTGACAACTCCCTCACTTCAAGTCTTTGCTCAAATGTCAACTTATAAAATCCACCCTGACTACCCTATTTAAAATCAGAACCTACCTGTACACTCCTCCAGCACTCCCAACCCAAGCCTCTTCAGTGAGCTTCACATCCTTTTCCTTATCCCGTAGCGCCCATCAACCTGTGACAAAGCATAGAATTTATTTATAACATCTGTTTCCACATGAGAGCGTAAGGAGGGAGAAAGCATGCAAGAAGGAGCACGCAGGCAAAGGCTCTTGTCTAAGTTATTCATTGATACGTCCAAGCATAGAGAACAGGAAGATGCTTGATAAATAGTCCTGAAAAAGATACAGATGAGGAAACTAGTAGTAAAGCTCAGAAAGTTTAAGTAACTTCCTCAAGGTTCTAGAGCTAGAAGAGGGTCACAGTAGAATTCACGCTTGGGGATGTCGAACTTCAAATCTCTTAGCCTCTCTGCTATCTTTTTTTTTTTTTTTTTTCTTCTTTGCGGTACGCGGGCTTCTCACTGTTGCAGCCTCTCCCGTTGCGGAGCACAGGCTCCGGACGCACAGGCTCAGCAGCCATGGCTCACAGGCCCAGCCGCTCCGTGGCATGTGGGATCTTCCCGGATCGGGTCACGAACTCTCAACCACTGCGCCACCAGGGAAGCCCCTCCCTGCTATCTTAAGTCCATGCAATTCAGGATTTGTTTTAATCAGTGCCATGGAAATTCTCACTCCACTGAATAGGATCACTAAAGTGTTCTCTGTCTAGATTTATATATATATTTTCCATTTAAACAAAGGAAACAGAAGAGGGGAATTCATCATGGGTTCTTCCGGTAGTTTTACAGCAATGTTAGCAATAATGACATTTAAGTAATAGTGATATTTAATGATAGCATAATAATAATAAAATAATAGCTCTTAAATGTATTGAAGACGAATCGCATGCTAAATTCAGTGCTAAAATATTTCCATGTATATTTTGTGCAAAATCCTTATGAACATTCTATCAGATGAGCTTGATGTGTAACTCCACCAGGCATACTTCTCTTATTCCGCTTTCAAAGATAAGGAAATTGATGAGAAGTGTGGTAACCGTTTGATCAAGATGAGACTGGTAATAAGTTGCGAGTATGAATTTAAATTCAGGTCTAACTCCAGAATTTGATTCTCAATCCATACATGAAAATTCTCATAATTCCTTTGATAAGGGTATGTTCTCTCCTGGAAAACATCCCCCATTATGTCTGCCTGTGCTCATACCTTCAGGACACAGTCAAGTTTGAAACATGATAAAAATGTTTAAATAGTGTGCTTTAATAAATGGAAATATCTTCATCTAAACAATAACACAAAAAGGCAGGCTGAGCCCTTTGAAGTGGCTTCGTTGCTATCTTCCATCCAGAACAAGAGAAGGAATCAACAGCTGCAGAGTAAAGAAAGCATGAAACCCAGAGATGGAGGATTCTGTAAATGACCAATTACAAGACTATTAAGCCACACTTTCATAGCAAGAGGCAAAATATTCCATTAAACTGAAAATTCTTCTACCCCTCACTCCAAGGCCCACACAAACATTAATGTTGCATTTATTAGGATGTATTTCCTGTGCTCTATCAACTTGACTTTCAGCAACTGTATTAATACAGTCCTTTCGCTTTGCACATATATCTGAATGATGGATTCCATTACTGGAGTTTTGTAGAAAGAGTGGAGTGAATGAAGTAAAGTTTGGGAAGAGCCATCATAATCCATAATGATGGGCACTGAATCAGGACAAGAAGAAACCTCTCTTCTCATTTATTTGAATGAAAATTCTACTATATATTTATTGCCTCTGTACAGGGCCATCTGTTGAATAATGGAAAACAAGCATCTTTCATTTGGAGGTAGGATTTGTGTGCTCAAGTTTCGATGGGCCTGCAGAACTAATCTTGTTTTAGAAATGAAATAAAATGTAATTTCTTACTGTAAGTAGATGTGGTTAAGCAACTGGCAACTTTGATGTCTTTAAATCACTGCAGTTTCGGGGTAGGCAAATAATTATTTCAAGCACTTCTTTATTGGTGCAACAATTGAGCAGTGTACATAGTGGTCAACAACCTGGGCATTGTCAGACGACTCTAAGTTTGAATCTAGACTTTGCCACTCACCAGCTATGTGACTTTCAGCTATGAGAATCATTCTTCAGCTTTACACTGTGGATTATTATATGCCCTTTGCAGAACTACTGTAAGAACTAAATGTATATGGGCACAGTGGCTCATAGTAAGGGCTCAAATTAGTACTGTGGTCACTACTAGTAGTACTGAAAAGAAATTAGAACTTCTATTCTCATAAAGTGGGATATGTGTCCCTTTATCATTGTAATTTCATATCATTTTACTTGTGACCTTATAATTTAATAGCTTGATCCAAGAAACATTTAGCAGTAAATATAATTGAAAGAAGATTACCTGTCAAACATGAAATACTGTAGTATCAAGTGTGCTGGCACAATACTCTTCTCAGATAATTAACCTGTAAAAATATGTTATTGTCTTCTTTTTAATTGAGCACATTGAACATATATATTTACTGTGCCAATTGGCGAAAGGTCCATTAATTAATCAGTCTAACTACATGTTGCATAAACGTCTTCTAAACATAATCGTATATGTATTTTATTTGTTGGGAAAATGTGTTTGAGATTGTTCTTTTCTGCCTATTTAAAGTAAAAGAGGATGAGAAGTAGAGTTAGGCTTAATGTACTTTGTACTCCATTATGCCATGAAAATGCTTCTGTGCCCTGGAGACAACAACAAAAGATTTGCTTTAATGACAAGAATCAAGTATGTTCTAAAGCTTCCAGGTAGGAGGCATATAGGTTGCAGTTTATATCAGAAGTCTTTGCTCTCTCTCTCAACTGCGTCTAGATGGGAAAGATGTGGTCACAAGTTCTTCAAGGTGATATAGTAAATGTTGGAAAAGAGGGGGGTAGGAGGCAGAGTTTTGAATATCTCAAAACTGAGCTAGAAGGATTTTATTTAAAGAAAATAGCGGATATGATTTTTCACTTAAGGAATGCCAGTCAGCAAACCTGACATTAATGTAGGAAATTAGCTCTTTTAGCTATGATGCTTTCAAATGCACATGGCTGAAAACAAATTCAAAATAGTCAAAGGAAATTTAAAAACAAAAACCAAACAACAACAACCTCAACAAACAAGTACTAGAAATTCAGGGATGCAGCCAGATACAGTTGGATCTGGAAGTTCCAGAGTATCAGCAGGGTTCCAGATCTCTCTCCATCGCTCAGCCCTGCTTACCTCTGCAAGACTTTATTTTACAGAAAGTCTCTCCTTGTGCTGGATGGTCACTGGGAGTCCCAGAGTCATATCTCCCCAGCTTAGAAATTCCAGAGAGAAAAGACAATTCTTCCATTTTGCTCTGAGACAAAAGTCCTGGGGAGGAGTCTGATAGACTTAGCCGAGGTCGGATGCCTACCCATGAGCCAATCACCTGCTTTACTGGAGTTCAGTCCCTGGGCGACTCATCCCCGGCCCGTGAGGAGGCAGGATGGCATTATCTGGCAGTTCTCCAAGAAAAGCCTGCTGTTTTTTTAAGATGAAAGGGGAGAGGACATGGTTAATGAAACCTGTATCTGCTTCTGTAAAATCCACAGAATCTTACTCCCTGCCCTGTGTCGATGACCATGCAGTAAGCTGACCCAGGAGGTCATTTTTCCCACAACAGTCTTTACATATATGACTAAGGAACACACTGGTAAAAGAATATGGGAGAAAGTCTGAGTATGACAAGTCAGCTAGACTGATATTAACTAAAAAAGCTGTGTGAAAATATCCTTAAAAAGTTGCCCCCAACTCACTCAAAGTCCAAAGTTGGAGCTGGAAATACAATGTCATGGAGTTCGGATAAGAACAGGTTTTCTCCAAGCTGAACTATGACACAGAGATTAGAGACTTCCAGAAACTATACTTTTTCAAAGAAAAAACATCACATGAGAAAAATGAGGCCTAGAAAAATTAAATGACTTAAGCTAATTAATGGCAGGACTGAGACTAGAGTATACTTTGTGTAATTGGCTATGGTCTTTTTTTTGTTTTGTTTTGCTTTTGTTATCACTTCAGAACGAGACAAACTTAAAGAAAGGAAACACAACCAAAACTCAGTGGTTGGAAAAGAGATGGATGTGAACGCCCACTTGTTTCTTACGTATAAAGTTACCCCTCGCAGTGTTTTGGAGGAGAAAACGCTGGCTCTTCCCAACGTTGGTTACATACACAAAGATTCCAAAGACAAGACAAGTGCTTTGCAAACAAAGTAACTAGAACCAGCTCAGGTTTCCCCGCGCCGGGTCCTACATTCCACGGTCAGAACCACCAACTGTATCCCCCCGGGTAACAAGGTGATTCAGAAAAGCTGGCGTCTTCAGAGAAGGGAGAAAACTTAGCCGGGAAGAGAGGAGAAAACTTGCTCAGCTTCTTGCTGGGGTCTGAAACGATCCCAACAGAGTCCTTAAACCCCTCAGGTTTCCCCAATCAAGCACCCTCGCCTCCAACCTGGGCCACCCCAGATCTGACTATAAGACGACAGAAGTCTGCGGACGCACGGAGAGCTGACCACTCCACGAGAGGAACCTACGCGCGGCCGCACCCACTCACCCGCCGCTCCGCGGGAAACGGGAGACGACCCCGGGGTCCAAGTCCTGGGCGTGGCCGACTCGCCCCTCTCCGGGCCCGGCTCCAGCTCACCTCGGCGCGGCCCGCCTGGGCGCCGCCATCTTGACCACGAAGGGGGCCTCGCGCCGGAGGCCCCTGAGCGGGCGCCCTGAGCGGAGCCGGAGCGCCGGGGAGGCCCAGGTCGGCGCCCTACGTCCCCCGCGCGCTCGCGCCCCGTCCACGAGCGACGAGAGTCCCGCACGCAGCGCCCGACCCAGGCTTCCGCGGAACCGGCGCCCCGCGCAGCCCGCACCGCGGCTCAGGCGGCGCCGAGGGCGGCCCGGGCGGAAGAGCGGGCGCAGGGCACGCGCTCGGTAACCTGGCAACGCGGAGCGACCCGGCGTCCCCGGCGAACGCCAGCCCTCTACCGCGAGGAAGCACGGACCCCCGCACCAGCCGCCCAGCCCGCGCCGCCCCTCGGTCGCTCCGCCCGCCGCTGCCCGCTTGCTATGGTCTTTTAAATCCATGATACAACGTCTATATGTAACAAATCTGTTAAACCCTAAATGTTTATGATATTCAAGTAATCCATTATCTCAATTATTCTTGAAGGTAAAACATCCAAAGACTTCTTAATTGTATGGGTATGCATACATAAAATACACGTGGAGGTAACTTCAAATATAGTATGTGCCTGTCTCTATTCCTTCCCTCTCCGCTCTTTTAAAAAATGCCCCTTTAAAAATTGCCCACTCACCATCTGTTAGGTAAATTTGCTGAAACACACAGTAAATGTGGAGACAGAAATTGTTATAGAGACTTCCAAATGGCACTGACACCTGTATTTATGAAATTTTTAAAAGGGTAAGTTAGAGTTCTTTTTTTTTTTTTTAAATTCCACTATAGTAACACCATATCATCCTAGGTGCCCAGTTCTATCCAATTACATAAGATGGAGAAAGAGAGAGAGAGAGAGAAACAGAGAGAGAGAGAGAGAGAGAGAGAGAGAGGAGAAAGAGAAAGAAGAAAGGAAGAAAACCAAGTACTTATGTATAAAATGTTGCTGCCAGTTTGAGATTATACTCAAGCATCAATGAACAGAAGGAAAACACTTACAAATTTACAAATGTATTTCATTTATGGTATGAGGGACACAGGTTTAGATTTGCAACACGCTCCCACAAGGGTCAAATTGACCACTTTTTTCTATCTAGTTGCTCTTGAGAGAACAAAACAATTGAAACAGATGCCATTCAATTCCAAGTCTATAGCTTAGACCATGTCACTGCACATGAAATATTGTTCATTCAGAGTCAGCACATAGGAAGAGTAATTTATACTCTCAGAGTGTTTGCTCTCAAGTCAATAGCAGAGAAGCCTTGAATAAAAACGTTCCCATTACTTTCCATTGTAATAGATCTTACTTATAGCCCATGAAACAGTGGTCAGAGGAGATTTATTCTTTGCACACCATATTATATAATCTCTCCACTTTAAGCCATCCCCCACTCGGCGATTATTTTTTAAATATGTTACTCGTAGTCAATATTAATTTACATTTAATCTTTCTTAGCATTAGGAGAGTATTATTTTGTACAGGCTCAGAAACAAATCTCCCGAAATTCCTCCCTGATGCTCCCTTCAGGCTGAAAATGCATTGCAGGGTGGCTGCAGTGACTTAATTCTAGTTGGCAGAGCCCTGGCCACACACTAATTTCATTAGCCTCAAACTCCTGGATTTGAAAGATCCACTGAATATGATTCCTGTCCTCTGACATGTCACTTACTAACCAATTCAGTGTGCATACAGAGGAGAGAAAGGACTTGCTCAGCTCTGGCCCACCGGCAGGCAGATGAGAATTCCCAGTCAGAGACACTGTTTACATCTGAGTGGTCATTCTTGCCCGGGTCCTCATTTTCAGGAAGGAAGTTCCATCCAGGCTTTGCTGGCAGCTGCAGCATTTGTTACATCCATTACTAGCTCCTTGTTCCTTCCTGCCCCTCAGTGCTTAGCATCCCCCATTTCAGTCACTAAGTCTTCCTTCCTCCAGCCTAGAAGCTTACCTCACCATAAATTTTTATCTCAAATGATAGGTTTGGCACATTCCCCACAGCAACCCACAGGGACTGGGGAAAAGAAAACTCAAATCTCTGGAGAGCTAAGAATTCAACCATTTAGAGGAGTTTCTTTTATACAGGACAGTCTTCATTGAGCTGAACCCTGCAATCCCAGAGAAGATTCACCTACCCGTTCTTTTCCTCTTTCCCTAAAGTGACTGTGTCTTTGAACAAGGGGTCTGTGTTCCACTATTCTCTCTATTCATTTTGCAGGTTTACAGAGGCTGGGAAACTGGGGGCTGGACTTACATGCCAGGAGCTTCTAAGATCACACGCAAAAATAAGGCTACTGGAAGAGATTGTTGGAATCTATCTCTGTATATTTGAACATGGGCAGTGGTTAACCAGGATGCTCACACCAAGCTTATATCCAGCTTGCAGCACAAGCTACAAGTTGGTGCATCCCTCCTACTACCAGCCTCTTCTCAATAAATGCAGGTGAAAACTGGGGGCTCTTTTCCCTCAGCTGTTCAATCCAACATGAATAGCTGCAATTTGCAAATTAGAGGAAAATGACAGTGTTTTCTCTGAATGGTTTTGGTCCCAACGCACACTGCTAATGCTGGCATTCAGTTCCTTTCCTTCCCAGCCCAGGGAACGGGGGAACCAAGCATAAAGCAAGCGTTCTCTTTTCTTGCAAGTGCCTCAGATCCACACACCGGAGAAGGAATCAGCTCCCCCTGGAATCTTTTTCAGCAAACACAATCCTTCAGCTAGTCTGCAAGCTCTCTCTTGACTTTAAGATTTCACTCTTTTTTCGACAGGCAGGCCCATCTGCAAGCTCCCAAGCTCCAAGTGAAGGCGCCAAAATAATTTTTAAAATGTCAAACAGCAAATGTGCCTTCAACCCCCAGAGCTCCAGTAAAAATACTGTGAGTTGCCCCTGTGGTTCTCAGGTGACCTCTGGCCTCATCCTCCCTGCAGCGCTGCCTCCTCAGGTTCTCTAGTTTAAGCTCAGAGGTAAAGGAAGTGCTTCTGGGTTTTGCTTACGACAACCCAGGCTCTTCCTGAAAGCATTACCTCAAAGTGAAGGCTGCCCAGAAGCACTTTTGGCCTTGCAAACATCTAGAGGTGGCATACTCGACAGGTGCTAGGGATGCTCAGAGGCTCAGAGGGGCCATACCAGGCTGCAGCTTTAGACAGGCACCCCTCCTTCTGGCACAAACACAAACTTCATACTCCTGGGTGCTGATGTAGTGACAGCTTGAATCTCACAAGGAGTCCCCTCCAGAAACCCAACATGCTTCAGGAAAGGCACTTGAGAGGGAGCCGACTTTTTAGCTACGGGGAGCATAAGGGTCACCCAGAACATCTGGAGAAGGGACTAACTGAGCTTGGGTCCTACCAGGCAGGGAGAGAGCTGTGCATTAGGAAAGGATCACTTCAAGACAGAGATGAACAAAAAACTTGGAGATAGGGGTAGAGAAGGAAAAGAGAGGCAGAAATTGAAAGGGAGAACATAAAAACAGAGAGACAAAAAAAAAAAAAAAGCAGGGAGAAAGAGACACAAGGAGAGAGACACACAGGAAGAAAGACAGAGAAACAAGAGAACCCATAGTGACGCAGACCCTGAAACTCAATTTCTTCATCCAGAAGCCATCCATCTATACCCAGGGCGGCACAGGAGCCGTGGGGCCGAGGCTGCGGGAGCAGGCGGTGAGAGAGCACTGCAGCACCGCCCACCGCTCAGCGGGCCCGATCCGCCGTCCTCGCATCTTCCGCCGTTGCCCGCCTGCACCCGGAGCTAGAGGACCGCCCAGCCTTGCTCAGCGCACCCTACTGCCTCCCTCCAGGCGCCTTCTTGTCTGGCTCTGAGAATCGTCCTCAAAACCCACGACTGGGGTTGGGGGCTGCGTTAGGGAGGTCGTGGGAAAGGATGGGCACAGGGTGGGTGCAGGAAAAGCGACTGTGTCTCGCAGTTAGCATGAGCTCACCTCCGGGCTCTGAGCTGGCAGGAGTAGAAAGCTGATCGCCCGGCTCCTGCCAGTGGCCGGATCGCAAAGGCAGTTTAGACGGTGCAAACAACTGCCCAGAGCAAATCACCTGGGGGCACGTCTGCGGGTGGCTTCTCCCCGCTTGAGGACAGTCCCCACGCCTTCCGCCCCATGCCCTCGCAGAGATAGGTGACAGATCGGGAAATCCAACCCGAGCGAAATGGGCAATTCACGTTCAAATGTAGGTGAAGACCTAGCCTTCGGTTTAAGAACTGCCTCCCTAAGCTCTTCTCGAAATTTTCCAAGGCAGCTGCAGCTTGTCGGGCGGCTTGGGGCAGGGAAGCTGGGGAGTTGAGAAATGCCTAGTTTCTAGGCGTCTTCTCATCTTTCATATTCTTTGCGCCTAAGTGGCTCTACAGGAGCCCGGCACTTTTACAAGCCTGTTTTGGAACCATATTTCACTCGAATGCAAACCCATTTAAATCATCGCCTTGTTTTTCGGAGACTGTTTCTTGTCAATGGGGCCATAAATCCAGAATGTCAAGCCGGATGGAGTGGAGCGCGGACAGGGGAGAGATGGAAGGGAAAGGAATCAAGCAGGGCAAGTACCTCCTCGGGTGAGGTGGGAGGGATTCGGCAGGATCTCCAGGGTGGAAATGAGCGAAGGCTGACCAGACCCCGCACCCCTGGAGTCCAAGCCAGCCTTCAGGATAAAGAGCGCGGGGAGCTACGGCGCGCTCTGCCCCGGAGGGAGCGCCCCCCTACCTGGAAAAGCCTCAGGATGTTGGCTACCATGATGGAGACCGAACTCCCCGAAGCCCCAATCACTCCAACTACTTTCTCGGGCTTGACGAAAACCGGAGGCTCGCCGTTGGTGCAGCGCACTTCGGAGGTGTCCTTCTGGATGAGCGCCTGGACGAAAGTGAGCGACTGTTCGAGCGCATAAGTGTCCCTGGAACAAGTGTCCAGGATCCGCGCTCCCAGCGTCACGTTGGGCAGCAGGTTGGGATCGCTGTTGATCTGGTCCAGGGCGTAGAGCATCGCTTCCAGCCTGTGGATCCCGTTCTCCCTCTTGATGTCGCCGCAGGGCACTCCGCTGGGACCCTTCGCGTGCACCGGGAACAGCCCCCCGAGGGTGACGTCCCCCTCGATCCGAATGGAGTGCGGGGCGTACATCTCCTGGCCGCGCGCCGCCGCCGCCAGCGCGCACAGAAGCACCTCCAGCACGCAGCAGGGAAACTTCATCAAAGTCAGAGCGCGGAGCAGCTTCCCCAACTGGACCATACTGCTCCCGCGGCTGCGGTGGTGGCGGCGGCACTCGAGGGGACGGTGGCGGGCTCGCCGGAGTCCTGGCCCCTTGGGGTGAGCTCCTCCGGGGAAGCCCAGGGTCTCCTGCGGGCGAGGAGGGTAGGGGCGCCCGGGGAAGGGCAGCTGGCGAGGGTGGGGGGTCCCGCGGTGCCTGCCAGCTTGGGGTGCCGTGCGCTCTTGGGTTCCCCGGCCAGCGCGCCGCGCTCGAGCGGTGACAGGTGTAAGGCTCCCTCCTACCCATTTCCAGAGATGCTTTTGAGCTGATGTCAGGTTTCCTCCGGCAGGAAATAGCAAGAAAGAGGTGGCAGTAGGAGGAGCAGACAGAAATCTCCCCATCGATCCAGTGATCCATTCTTCTTTTTTTTTTTTTTTTCTGGCTGAAGATTTGGGGGGTTTGGGGAGTGGAATCAGGATGCCAGAGCAGGTTGTAGTGCAGTTAGGAAGCTGTTTTCAAAGGTGTCCCCTCCTGCAGGTCCAGCCCAAACTTGGCCCATTAAAGCAACAAGTGGCCCTAGTTCCTACACAAGGAAGGGCAATGTATCTGCCCTTGGTGCCCACGTGTACTGCTTATGGTGGTCTCTACTCTTGCTGAGCCTTTCTGTTGGAGTGCAGCGAAACTGTCTTATACAGAATTGAGGGCGCAGAGAAAACCAAAACAAGACTATACTTTCTGTTGTAATGTTAGTGTACTAAAGAAAAATGTCCTTGCACATAAACAAAACAACACACACACACACCCCTAAAAAGTCAGAAGTTGGGAAGTTGGTTGTCTCTTCCACCAACCACCTGTCTGACCTTGGCACTTCTGTTCCTGTGCCTGAGTTTTACTTTGCCCATCTGTAAAATGATGACATTGAATTGAATGTTTTACACGTTAACTTTTAGCTTTCAAATCCTCTGTTGAAATAGGTCATGCACCTTTGGCCATGGTGTTCTTTTTAGACCAATATCCTTTGTTGCTTTATGTGTAGGGCACCCATTTTTTGATACCCAAACAACACTTCAAACATTTCCTGGTACAGAGGATTTTATTATTTTTCTTGTTGACCACCCATTTATCTTCCTTCTAGGGAGAGTCCAGTCCATCATTTTCTTTTCAGACATGCCCCTCCTCCAGGTTTCAATACTTAAGGTTTGAGGAGGAAAAAAACCTTCTGGCTACAGTGTTCAAGGAAGGGAATAGAGGCTAACAAGAGTTATGCAGGGCTAATCCCTGGACTTCTGCTGGAGTAACGAGGTTGATGACATAGGGTTACCACTGTCCAATAGACAATCCGTGCCGGAGTTAAAAGAAAAAGGAGCCTCCTTCCTCGAAATGCTTTATGTATATCTTTTGGACAATGTTACACTATTTGATTTTGTAAAAACATACCATTTTACTGCCATCTTCAAGAAAAGTGATGTAAAAACTATGAGAAGCTACCCCTGTGTACAATGTGATCATCCATCACTCATAGATGTGATGCCCTGCTATATAAGTGCACACCTTGTGCAACCTTATGCTGTGATGCGCCCGCCCCTTCCAGCCAGCCCTGGAGCTGCGAGCGTAGAAGCCCGCAGCTGTGCCAGAAGCTCCCACATAAACAGGGAAATATTTGGATCCCATAATGAGAAATACCAGAGAGGAGAAAAGGCAGAGAGAAGAAGGGGTGGGGAAGAGAGAAAGGGGCCTGGTTAGAACATGTGAACTCCTGGATCCACATGTGCCTGAAAGATTGCCTCTTTTTTTTCAATTATATAGTATTTTATTTCTGTTGTTTGAAGTCAAAATATCCTCTTGTAACTCACCTATTCTGCTATTCAATACATTGGATCAAAATGGCTGGAACAAGTGAAATAGATATCCTGGTAAGGCAGCATTAGCTAATTTGGAAAGGGGGAAAGAAGCAAAGCAATAGAAAGGCATCCTTGGGAACACAAATACTGTGATCCTAGTATTTAGGCATCAGTACCTGAGGCTATATTTGCTAGAGACTGTATCCTTATTTAGTTTTTAATTTAAGGCTATTTAGTAGGCATTTGGTGCCAAAAAATACATTTGAAGAGCTGTGTTACAAGTAATAACACTTGATTTTTCACCTGCCCATGTGAAGATCTATGTTCTACTCTTCCATTTCCAGGTCACAGCTTGCAATTGCTCAACAAATAGTTCTTGCCTGACTGTTGAATGTTGCCTTATTCTGTGTTCTCTCTTTGCTCTCCTCATTCTCCCCAAACATCTGGCAGCAATCATTATCTTCTTTTTGTTGCAGTCATCTGTGTGCATGTTTTATTTCCCTTGCTAAGCTGGAAGATCCTTGAGGGTAAGGGGCTAGGTACTATAAGGGGCTAGGTATTATTTATCTTTTTACCTCGGACAATGTTCAGAATGGTGTTTTGTACCTAAGAAGCACTCATGTGTTGAATGAATCAGAATTGGTTTGCCATTCCCCACTGCCTTTATCTCAGAATAACAGAAACATAAAGTGGGCAGAGCAGAAACGACGGCAAATAAATTGTCCTCTTAGTCGCAGAATGCAGTTTCTAGAACTTAAAGAATAATTAGTAGATTTTGAAATAATTTTGTTTTACAAAAATTTCATAAGATTGAAATACTCTAACCTTAAAGCTCTCGATCAACTCTAAGGGAGGGCTTTAATCGGCTTTTCCTGAGTCAAGTGTTTATTCCTGGGCCGATAACTGGGGCCATTGTCATAATAGAAAGTGTGATTTGTTACCAGAGAAAGAGGAAAGTGACGCTGGGCTTGCAAGATATTTATATCTTCAGCCAGAGTGCATAGGATCTGGAACTTAATTGGTGACGCAGTATTTGTTTGAGATTATATGAATGAAAAATCTTTGTGTAAGAGTGATTAATCTAAAACTTGGCCAGTCATTGTCCTAGTGTCATATTAAATTGCAGGAGAATCTAGTTTTAGGCACAAAGATCATAAATATAAAATGTGTTTCCAGGCTTGGTTCTGTGTAGTCAGTAATCTATACTCACCCACTCATTAATAAAAATGAAAGTTAAGGACTCAGTCCTAACTTATATGTTTAGCATTGTATTTTGCTAACAATCTCAGTTTTATTTTCTTTGTTCTCCTCTCTCCATCATCTTCTGCAGAAAATAATGTCTCCACTTTCAATTCCCTGTCTATTTAAATCCAATTTGTAATTTATAAAGTTGTCCTCCTTAAGGGCTGCTGCTTCTGCCACAGTAATGTACTCTGGCCATTATTATACTCTTCCATCTTTCATGGAGGTCTCCATCCATAGGTTTTGTTTTCATAGCTTTTTTTGTTTTGGCGGTACGCGGGCCTCTCACTGTTGTGGCCTCGCCCAATGCGGAACACAGGCTCCGTATGCGCAGGCTCAGCGGCCATGGCTCACGGGCCCAGCCGCTCCGCGGCATGTGGCATCTTCCCGGACTGGGGCACGAACCCGTGTCCCCTGCATCGGCAGGGGGACTTTCAACCACTGCGCCACCAGGGGAGCCCTATACTTATGATTTTATATTTACTTATTTACTTTTGTCTCCCCCCTCAGCTCAAGAGAGACTATATTCATCTGTGTTAATCACTGCTGTGTCTCCTGAACATGCCTATAAATCATACTGAAGAATGGTGCCTGAAATTTGGTAAGCGATCAATCAATTTTCTTGGCTGGATGAAGAAATGTGTTCATAAATTAATGAACAGATCTTCGGGGCTTCTGACTTGAGGACTAATGGGAAGAGGATGGCAAATGGTTGGGACAGGGTACTGCAAGAAGTAGTATTTGGAGTACTCTGATAGCTATCCTAACAGATAAGATTGTGTTCATTTAAGTAGTTCTAATGAGAGAGCTGGGAACTAGGGACACACAGCATTAAGGTTTTTATAATGCATTCTGTAGAGTTCTTTTTAAGTCTGTACAAATATCATTGAAAATATATGCATACATATACACCTCTGTTACTTTACTTAGCGCTTTACGAGAGCCCCTCAAGGAAGGGGTAGTAGCAACTCTCAGTATCCTTCCTTTATGATGAGCTTAATTTATTCAAAGTTACATCATAATTTATTTGTAACTGTGAAACTAGACTTAGTTATTGAATAGACCCTCCCTAGAAACGTATGACATTAATAAAACCAACAAAACTTTGTTCAGTTTCCAATGATAGACACACTACAGACTCAATTATGGGCCATCCAGTTTAATGAAGGGAAGAAGTGATTGAACAAATATAGAGCAAACAGAATATGAAGTTTTATCCTCCATTAACATTAGTAACGGATAGTGTGGGCTCCAATGCCTTCAAGATAGCTTGAGATCATCATCTCTGTGTCATGGGCAGGGGGATGTTCAGCCAGGATGTCTTTCACTGTCACTGAGAAAAATTTCCATAATATATAATGATACCTACTGAAACTGATATGGGGCATTTGGGTAATAAGGAATCCATTAGCATATTTTTCCGGAAGCCTTGACTACAAAATGAAGACAGTAGATTTGGAACTTTCAGCCATGAAGAAGTTGTTTGGATATTCATCTTTATGCCTAATGAAATAAGCTTATTTCATCTCTGCAGCTTCCCATATACCATTTTCCCACCTCTGTTTTATGTTTGGAAAGACTTTTAGAAATTGAAAGTCAAGTTAAAAAGTGAGTGACAACTTAAATGATATATGGAATATTTTGCTGACTTACAAGAGCATGCAGAATTAAATATGACCCAGTTCAAATGTTTATTTTAACGTGTATGTTGAGGTGGCGTTTTCAAGGTGCCAGAAAATGAGAATTCACCTTCCAGTGTGTGTTACCAGTTCTGTTCATTGCACAGAATCATCTTCCTAAAACATACTGTTTTCTATGTACCTGGTATATATCTCAATTAGTTTGAAGAATTTCTCAGATACCTCTTAATATGTAGTGCTCCAATTCCAATCTTGCCGTGTCCTGTACCAGTGACACAGCACACAGGAGTTTTATTTCTCTTTATTTCTCTGGGTTGTTCAGAACCCAATGAAAGAACAATGGAATGGGATCCAAGAGATCAGGGTTCTTCTCCCAGATTTACCATAAAATAATTGTGTCCTCTTGGGAAAATTATAGTCATTCTAGGTCCCTTTTCTTTACTTTGACAGAGCTGCACTAGATGACCCCAAATAATATAGCACTCTTTCAGTAGTCGCTTAGATGTTATTGGTATTCTGAAACAAATGAAGACAATGACACATGGAGTTGTGCAACATCTCTGTAACTCTGTTGTCTTAGAGTTGCCTCCATTTTACAGATGATAAGATGACTGTGCATAGAAGTAGATGTTTGGAACCAGCGGTTCCAAAGTAAGTGGAGGTAAACCGCAAATTTCCTTCCTTCCTGAAGCTCACTTAGCCAAAACATAGGCTTCTGAATATTAAGCTGTAAAGCATATTATCAGTACATTTTAAAAGAAGCTATTCTTCTAGGATTTCCAATTAATAGCAGGAGGTTTTGAAATTCTTAAAAGATCATCTAATTTTGTGAGATTTACAGTTCTATTTTCCTGTCAAGCAAGTTGTATTAGTGCCACAGAGTCATCTGAGCTTCTGGATGCTTCTCTGAACCTCTTGAAGTTTTCTTCTTGCTATCTGAAATTCATGCCAGATAAGCCTTTTTCTAGAGCGTATGTACAGACTTGTGTATTTTTATATAGGAAAGCGAGGCAGTGAGTCAAGTCGGGGATTAAGCCCTCATTCTCAGAGTAGTATTGAGCTCCTGGTGAAATATAATCATCATTTCCTCAGAATCGAAAAGCAGTTATCTCAGGTGTATAATCCCATTAACTATTTATACATTTACGTATGATACATGGATTTATTGTACCTACGAGGTGTGTTCTCTTTGGGAAGTACAAAGCTCTTAGAGACATAGGTTGTTCATTTTTTGCTTTCCCACAAATACTGTGACCCTTTGAGCAGTAAGGTCTATATTTTACTAACGTCTAGAACCAGCAGTTAACACGGTGTCTAAGATGTAGTCAATAAATATGAAATAGATAAATGAACACATTTTTATGTAAGGGCCAGGACATGGACAAATAGAAATTTTTCATTTTCAGTCACAAAGCAACAACAGACATAAAAATGATACAGACAACAAGTGCTACGGTCATTCAAAGAAGGCATAGAATAGATAGAAGGATCTCCTCTATGGCACAGGGAACTATACTCAATATTTTGTAATAACATCTGTATGGGGCACCTGCTCCACACCAGGCCCTATGACAGGTGCTTACATACTTTCCCTCTCCCCCATCCTATGGGGAAAGTACCTCTGCTATAGATTTAACATTTGCCTCCCCCAAAATTCATATGTTGAAATCCTAACCCCCAAAGTGATGGTATCAGGAGGTGTGGCATTTGGGAGGTGATAAGGTCATGAGGGTAGAGCCCTCATGAACAAAATTAGTGCCCTCATGAGAGAGACCCCGCAGAGGTCCCTCGACCTTTCTGCCATGGGAGGTTACAGAGAAAACACGCCAACTGTGACCCAGGAAGAGGATACTCACCGGACTGTGAATCTGCTCGCACCCTGATCTTAGACTTCCAACCTCCAGAACTATGAGAAATAAATTTCTGTTGTTCATAAGCTACCCAGGCTCTGGTATTTTGTTATAGCAGTCCAAATGGATTACGATCACCTCTGTCCTTAGGTTTCAGACCCAGAAACTCAACTTTGTAGAGGTTACGAGGACCCTAAAGCCACTCAACCAGGCAGAGGCAGATTTGAAATTGAAGTCTCCAATTCCACATGTAAGTCTATCAGACCCTGTCTCCAGACATGATGTCATGAACAAGAGCTAATGCAACAAAGAGTTTACATGCAGCAAAACAATTAGCAAACAAAGTAAGAATATAGTAGACCGACTGTTTTGGTCACCCAATAGCCATTCACCACTCTTCCAGTTGAACAGAAGCCATGCCCCGTGGGCACATTCAGCCCTGCTGTTTTCACTTCCCAGATTTGAGGGGTAGGAAATTATTATCCCTCCTGGCCATCAGCACCCTGACCTCTACCACCCACCGGGCCAGCTTCAAGAACAGCTGGATCCACCTGTTCAAATGAAACAGGTCTGCTCTCTGTGGTGTTGGCTTCTAGTTCAAGCAGCTCTCCCCACATGATAGCAAAGCTGGCTCCCAGCAGTTGCAAGCATGAATCCTACAAGCCTAGCAGTCCCAACAGATACCTTTTAAGTATTTGTTCCCCAAAGCTCCAGTTAAAAGTCCTAGGCTGATTCCAATTTGACCTGCTCTGGACAAACATTTTCTTTACAACCAAGAAGGCTGCCAGACACAATACAGGATCCCCGCCTCGTTAAAGCTGAACTTCAGATAAACAGTAATTTTTTTAGTAGAAGTATGTTGCATGCAATGTTGAAGACACCCTAAAAAGTCGTGGTTTTCATCTGCGGTTCAGCTTTAACTGGGCGCCCCGTGTGGGCTTTGCCGGCTGTGGTGGGCGCCGCGCTGAGTCGGCGGGGACGGTGGGGGACTGTGGCCCGAGCTGGGTTGCACACCCAGCCCACAGCGTGCAGGGAGAGAGGGGCAGCCTCGTCTCCGCTGCAGGAGCTGAGACGGGGAGAAGGGGAGCGCCCCAAAAGGAAACCAGCTGCCCCTCCCAGGAGAGAGGAGATGGCTGTTCAGCAGCCAGAAACAGCAGAGGAGCCAGAGCACAGAAGCGGCGGCCTCTGAGGACGCGGCGCACATATTTCTGGTGGGCGAGGGGCACGCGGGCCGGTCCGTGGGAAAGAGGGGAGCCCGCGCCGGGCCCTCCGCCTCCCGAGCCTGTGCGTTTCCCTAAAAGAGCAGCAGCTGTGCAGACTGACTGTTCACAGTTGTGATAAATCGCCTTAGGAAAGCACTTCGATTAAAGTCACATCTAACTAGAGCGCAAGAAGTCATCCCTGAACAAATCAATTGCGAGAGGGGCAGCTCTGGGCGCGCACCCACCCCGCTGCTGTTTTGCTTTCCCCGCAGGACGAGGGCCGCTCACTGGGTCGCGGGGACAGCGCGCTGTCTCAGCTGGGGAAGAGGCGCTTGCTCAGGACACATGCAAAACCCAAAGTGTGAAAGGAGGCCTTTATTCCATTCCTTTGGGGGATTTCTTAATGACGTAAAGCCCAACTTGGTTTCAGATCTGCCTGTCGTTTCCGTGACAGAACCTTCCTGGGGCGGGTCCACCAGCAGCGGGGTGGCCAGGCGCCACAGGGCTGTGCTCTCCTTCCCAAGCCAGTTCATCTCCATCTGTAGCATTTTCAGAGAAACTCTCGGATAGGTTTTCTCCAACAGGTTCTTTTTCCTTCACTTTATAAAGTCATTCTCCTGCACAAAATGAACGGCCTGAAGACATCACTGAGCCTCTTTTTCTCCCAGGGTCAGGGCCAGCACGGCCCCCAGACCACAGGGGCGCAGGACCTCACAATGGGCTTCAGGCCTTCCCCTCCCCTCCCGCCCCTCCCACCCCGCCCTACCCCTCCCCTCCTCCCCTGCAGAAATCACATCCCTTTCTCCAGACTCCCCACTTCAGCTTGACTTCCCGCAGATCTTTACCCTGCCAGTTAGTAATTCAGGACTAATTAGGTGATTGCTTTCATTTATGGTAGCAGTTGTGGGGGGGTGGATGAAATGGCTTTGCCCCTATTCTTGTTGGAAAAATAAATTACACCCACTGTCACTTGACATCTTATTTTCCCCCCAATCAAGCAAATTAGCAGCGTGGTTCATTTTCCCAGCATTCACTCCTGAACAGATGGCAGTGCCCTGGAACGTGGCTTAGAGCTGTGTGGTCAGTGCAATTGTTTGGGGCTGTTTGTGCCCACAATGAGAGGAAACGCCTGTCTCCGGAAAGAAAAGTGGCCCTTGTCTTGCTTAGGCCAACGAGCTGCCCAGAGCGCTGCCCGCCTGGCTTCTGAGGAAGATGTACACCGCCATCTAGTGGATATGGGGGCTCACTGCAGTGTGCTCGTTCTCCCGCCTTTCCTTCTGGCCGGTAAGAACAAGCAATAACGCTTCTTGTAAGTTCCTAAAAATAGGGGAGGCCTTATATCACCAGGAGTGAAATGTTTGCCTCAATGTCTGTAATGAAAGTGCAACCCCATGCTTGCACAACGTCTATCTTGTCAGTAGCCCTCTTTCATCCCGATGTTTAGGTCCAAGACAGGATCGTCATTGTCTGAGCAATGGGTATCTCTCCGAAGCTGGGTAGTTCTCCCCTGTCCCAAGTAGTGTGGGAGGAGACAGTCAGCACCTTCACAGACGCCTTCATCTCTGCAGCCTCGCCATCACTCCTCATCTCGCCCACAGCAAGCCCGATTCCAAAGTGCACAGGGTAGAGGCGTTCGAAAGTTGGCTTGTTCAACCAGGGGCATTGCCACTTCCCAGAGGGAGCCAGAAACACACCCACATCCTAAGACTCTTTTCAGTCTTGGCGTTGAGCGGGTTCGCACTCTGTCCCCTGACTACTCACAAGTCAGTGTCTTTTTCCTTTCCGCTCATTCTACCTACATGAAGAGCACGTTGATCTCCCCAGTTTTAACACAGGAACCATGATTTTCTTGGGTTTTGTGTATGGGGGGGGAGAGAATGGGAGAGAGAGCAAGTACATCCCAATATGGAAGGGCTTTGGGGCCGTGGTTCTCAACCAGGGGCAATTTTGCACCCAGGAGACATTTGAAAGTGTCTTGGGACACTTTGGATGGTCACAGCTTACGCGAGGCTAAAAGTCCTTCCATCACAGGACAGGCCCACAGCAAAGAAGCATCCAACCCCACCCAGCAGTCATGCTGAGGCTGAGAAAGCCTGGTTTAGGCTCGCAGATATCGCCCTCCAGCAAGCCGGTTGGAACACTGATTGTCCTCAAATGGCCCACACTGCAGAGGCTGTGGATAGATAATGCATCCTCTCCCAAGTCAGTACTGACCACCGTTTTTCTTCTTTTAGACTCTTCCATTTTAAACATAATTTAGCTGTCTCTTTTTTTCCCCTCTGCTCTGCTGAGAAGAGAAAGGATTGGAAAGGGGGAGGGGAAGGTGACAGAAAAGGAGGATTAGAGGCCTGACCTGTTTCTCCTGGAGAAGCTGGGCACATTCCTCTCTCACACGTGCTTTGTGACCCAGCAGGGTATAACTAAAAGCACAATAATTTGCTTGTTATTCAAGTCAGGCATTAGTCCGGGTAATGGCGTGCTTGGTGTAGACATGGATTTCCTTGTTCGGAGCTAAGCACAGGACTAGCTGAATTCTCCATGGGGAAATCTTGATTTGTTCAGGTCTTTCATGTTTTCTACAGAGAAGGGATTATGTCTTCCTAAAGAGGGGCGTTGCTTAAAAAGCTACAGAGTGTAAGAAAAGGATTTAGGGCAGAGGGGCCTGTGGTTACGTAGCGGAGGGGTACAGGGAATTTCAGAGCCAAGGATTATTTAAAGCCATAGAGTTAAAAAAATAATTGCTTTAGGGACTTCCCTGGTGGTGCAGTGGTTAAGAATCTTCCTGCCAGTGCAGGGAACACGGGTTCGAGCCCTGGTCCGGGAAGATCCCACATGCCGTGGAGTAACTAAGCCCCTGAGGATAGGTGCCAACTGGCACTCACCAGCCCGAGAGGTTTGTCTGCTCAGCCGCGGGGGCAGGCGGGGCTGCAAGCTGAGGATCGGGCTTTAGTCGGAGCGCAGGGAGAGGACTAGGGTTGGTGGCGTGAACATAGCCTGAAGGGGTTAGTGCACCGCGGCTAGCGGGGGGTGGGGGGGGTGGGGGGGTGGGGGGGGTGTAGTCCGGGAAAAGATCTGGAGCTCCCGAAGAGGCAAGAGACTTTTACTTCCCTCTTTGTTTCCTGCTGCGGGAGGAGAGGGGATTAAGAGCGCTGCTTAAAGGAGCTCCAGAGACGGGCGCGAGTCGTGGCTAAAAGCGCGGACCCCAGAGACGGGCATGAGACGCTAAGGCTGCTGCTGCCGCCACCAAGAAGCCTGTGTGCGAGCACAGGTCACTATCCACACCCCGCCTCCGGGGAGCCTGTGCAGCCCGCCACAGCCAGGTTCCCGGGATCCAGGGACAACTTCCCCGGGAGAACGCATGGTGAGCCTCAGGCTGGTGCAAAGTCACGCCGGCCTCTGGCGCCGCAGGCTCGCCCCGCACTCCGTGCCCCTCCCTCCCCCCCCCCCCGGCCTGAGTGAGCCAGAGCCCCCGAATCAGCGGCTTCTTTAACCCCGTCTTGTCTGAGTGAAAAACAGACGCCCTCCAGCGACCTACACGCAGAGGCGGGGCCAAATCCAAACCTGAGCCCCTGGGAGGTGTGAGAACAAAGAAGAGAAAGGGAAATCTCTCCCAGCAGCCTCAGAAGCAGCGGATTAAAGCTCCACAATCAACTTGATGTACCCTGCATCTGTGGAATACATGAATAGACAACGAATCATCCCAAATTGAGGAGGTGGACTTTGAGAGCAAAATTTATCATTTTTTCCCCTTTACCTCTTTTTCTGAGCGTGTATGTATATGCTTCTCTGTGAGATTTTCCCTGTATAGCTTTGCTTCCACCATTTGTCCTAGGGTTCTATCCGTCTGTTTTTTTAAAAAATTTTTTTCTTAATAATTATTTTTATTTTAATAACTTTATTTTATATTACTTTACTTTACTTTCTTTCTTTCTTTCTTTCCTTCCTTCCTTCCTTCTTTCCTTCCCTCATTTAGACATAGAATCATCCCAAATTGAGGAAGTGGACTTTGAGAGCAAGATTTATCATTTTTTCCCCTATTCCTCTTTTTGTGAGTTTCTAAGTGTATGCTTCTGTATGAGATTTTGTCTGTATAGCTTTGCTTCCACGATTTATCCAAAGGTTCTATCCTTTCGTTTTTTTCTTAATTTTTTTATAATAAGTATTTTTTAATTTAATAACTTTATTTTACTTTATCTTCTTTCTTTCTTTCCTTTTTCTTCCTTCCCTCCTCCCTTCCTTCCTTCCTTCCTTTCTCCCACCTTCCCTCCCTCCCTCCGTCCTTTCTTTCTTTCTTTCCTTCTTTTCTTCTTTCTTTCTTCCTTCCTTAAATTAAATTCAATATAGATATTTAAATTTAAGGTAAAATTAAATTATAATTTGAAATTATATGTGGAGTTTTATTTCCTAAAGAATATTTTGGAAATTTCAACTCCTATTTTAACTTATATTTTCAGAGAAGGTATTTGGTCCAAATGAAGAATATCTTCAATTATAGTTCTTCTATTGCAAGCAAAAAAGGATTTATACTTCTTTTCATGAAATACGGTTGTTTGACAACAGAAGGATAAATATTTTATATTTTTAGAAACAACAGTCAGGTTACTGATATTCTTAATGAGTTTTAATAAATCTGAATGCTTCTTATCATCTACTCTTTAGCTGGTACCTGAGGAGTTGTATACCTCCGGGAAGATATGTGCTCCAGACCCGTAAATATGCAGTTCACAGAGCCCACCACCAGAGGACAATAATGAAGTAAAATCTTGAAACCATGTAGTGAAAATAGTGGGAGTTTAAATAAAAGAAACGTTTCACAGTATGCTTTTCTGACCAATGTTATATCTAATACCCTAATGGATTATATGTACATGGATTCTGAAAAGTCAGCAGCACGCTTCACTGGTCAATTTCTATGATAAGGGGAACGGAATTTGAGTGTAGAAAAACAGTATACTTACATCTTAAAATTCCACCCCTACAAAATCTACTCACTATTGAAAACTGGTAAGAATAATAGCTTTCTGTGTCTCAGTGACCAGTTAACATTTTCAAGAGTAGAATTTATCTTCCTATGATGCTCAAATACACAGGAAAAATGCATATCTAGGACAATGGATAAACTCTATATGACATGAGAAAATAGTTATTCAAATGGAAAAAGTATAAGATCTACAAGGCACAGTTTTATATGCATTAGTGGGGATATATATACATAAAGAAGCTCTAAGAAACATAAAAATCACTTCCAGGAAGCAATTTTAGGTAGAAGAGAATTAACATGGATGAGGAAGAAAAGAGAGTTGGTTTTAAAATAGTTTCATTGACTTGTTTTTTTGTTTGTTTGTTTGTTTGTTTGTTTTATTTATTTGGTCTTTGGAATATAAGAAAACAGTGGCTTTCAGATCAGTATCCCAGTGGAACAAAGGGACCGAGGTCTATCCTGGAGCCCAGCCGTTGTTTGACTATCTTGTAATAATACTGGTGAAATACAACCAAACCATTTGAACTATAAGCATCCTCTCTGACAATAAACTTAAGACACCAACATTATATATTAAAGAAAGTAAAGAGAGAATACTCTTTTCTTTAGAGAGAAAATACAGATCCTGGACCAAATCAATAATGTCAGCAAACCTCATGGGTATAAAATATTCTGCTGTCTATCATTTAGAACATGCCTCTAGAGGAGGGAAACTGGGCGATAATTTCCCCAGATTTTATATTTAATTCAAATATTTTAGATAAGAGGCATCTCTAGTAAAACATTGTATTATTGATTCTTTCCAATATGATAGCTCAGAGGAGTTCCTTTTTCCTTCTCAAATACATATGGGGAAATGGAGGTGGGTGTGGGTTATAGGAAGCATCTAAATAGAGCATAATAATCAACAGTTTGTTTTTTAAAAATAGAAAATTCTATTCAAATTGTTTCCAGAGACAGAAACACACAGAGACAATTCCATGTGACAACAGTGAAAGAGACCAGAGTGATGCAGCTGCAAATCAAACAACTGCCAACACCAGTGATTGATGGCCACCACCAGAATCTGGTTAAGACAAAGAAGGATCCTCCCCTTGAGGCGTCAGAAAGAACATGGCCCTCTCAACACTTTGAGTTTGAACTTCTGGCCTCTAGAGCTGTGATAAAATAAATTTCTGTTCTTTTAAGCTAACAAGTTTGTGGTATCTTGTTATGGTAGCCCTAGAGATGACAGTATTTGATTCCTGAGCTGGCAACTGTATTTTGACTATGTAATGACTATTCCAAGATAATCAACAGACACAAAGATAAAGGCAAAACTGAGACTAAGCCCAGTTCTTTTTATTCCCAGAATAATAAATGATTTTTTAATTAATTTAGATCTCTTTGTCTAACCCCTCTGCTTTTCAGAAGAGTATGTGGGACCAATCAAGTATTCATATGTTATACTTTCATTTTAATTCATCTCAAATTATTTCTAATTCCCCTTATGAGTTCTTACTTGACCCATGAATTATTTAGGAATACATTCTTTAATTTCCATTTGTGATTTTCAACAAATTTCTTTCTGTTAACGATTTCTTATTGCATTCTGTTGTCATCTGAGAGCACTCTCTGTATTGTTTATGTCCTTTAAAATGTACTGAAATTTGTTTTATGGCCTAGCATATAGTATATCCATGTGCATTTGAAAAGAATGTATATTCTGATGCTGTTGGGTGGAATGTTTTATAGATGGCTGTTAGGTCTACTTGATTGATAATGCTGTTCAAGGTTTTTATTTTCTTGTTGATTTTCTGTCTGTTCTGCTATTGAAAGAAGGGTATTAAAGTATCCAACTATTATTGTAGAACTGTCTGTTTCTCTTTTCTGTTGTGCCGATTTTGCCTCATTGTATTTTGAAGTCCTGTTGTTAGGTGCATATAAGTTTATAATTATTATGCATTCTAGATGGAATAATCATTTTATCATTTTAAAATGTCTTTGTCGCTAGTAAAAATTTTCGTCTTAAAATGTAATTTTTTTCTGATATTTTCTTAGCCACTTGTTGTTTTGTTTTGTTTTTACTGTTATGGTATATCTATTCCAACCCTTTTACATTTCACCTATATATTTTCTTTTTTTTTTTTTTTTTTTGTAAAATCTTTATTGGGGTATAATTGCTTTACAAAGGTGTGTTAGTTTCTGTTTTATAACAAAGTGAATCAGTTACACATATACATATGTTCCCATATCTCTTCCCGCTTGCGTCTCCCTCCCTCCCACCCTCCCTATCCCACCCCTCCAGGCGGTCACAAAGCACCGAGCTGATATCCCTGTGCTATGCGGCTGCTTCCCACTAGCTATCTACCTTACGTTTGTTAGTGTATATATGTCTATGCCTCTCTCCCGCTTTGTCACAAATCACCCTTCCCCCTCCCCATATCCTCAAGTCCGTTCTCCAGTAGGTCTGTGTCTTTATTCCTGTCTTACCCCTAGGTTCTTCATGACATTTCTTTTTCTTAAATTCCATATATATGTGTTAGCATACAGTATTTGTCTTTCTCTTCTGACTTACTTCACTCTGTATGACAGGCTCTAGGTCTATCCACCTCATTACAAATAGCTCAATTTCGTTTCTTTTTATGGCTGAGTAATATTCCATTGTATATATGTGCCACATCTTCTTTATCCATTCATCCGATGATGGGCACTTAGGTTGTTTCCATCTCCGGGCTATTGTAAATAGAGCTGCAATGAACATTTTGGTACATGACTCTTTTTGAATTTTGGTTTTCTCAGGGTATATGCCCAGTAGTGGGATTGCTGGGTCATATGGTAGTTCTATTTGTAGTTTTTTAAGGAACCTCCATACTGTTCTCCATAGTGGCTGAACCAATTCACATTCCCACCAGCAGTGCAAGAGTGTTCCCTTTTCTCCACACCCTCTCCAGCATTTATTGTTTCTAGATTTTTGGTGATGGCTATTCTGACTGGTGTGAGATGATATCTCATTGTAGTTTTGATTTGCATTTCTCTAATGATTAATGATGTTGAGCATTCTTTCATGTGTTTGTTGGCAGTCTGTATATTTTCTTTGGAGAAATGTCTATTTAGGTCTTCTGCCCATTTTTGGATTGGCTTGTTTTCTTTTTTTGTTATTGAGCTGCATGAGCTGCTTGTAAATTTTGGAAATTAATCCCTTGTCAGTTGCTTCATTTGCAAGTATTTTCTCCCATTCTGAGGGTTGTCTTTTGGTCTTGTTTATGGTTTCCTTTGCTGTGCAAAAGCTTTGAAGTTTCATTAGGTCCCATTTGTTTATTTTTGTTTTTATTTCCATTTCTCTAGGAGGTGGGTCAGAAAGGATCTTGCTGTGATTTATGTCATAGAGTGTTCTGCCTATGTTTTCCTCTAAGAGTTTCATAGTTTCTGGCCTTATATTTACGTCTTTAATCCATTTTGAGCTTAATTTTGTGTATGCTGTTAGGGAGTGATCTAATCTCATACTTTGACATGTACCTGTCCAGTTTTCCCAGCACCACTTACTGAAGAGGCTGTCCTTTCTCCACTGTACATTCCTGCCTCCTTTATCAAAGATAAGGTGACCATATGTGCGTGGGTTTATCTCTGGGCTTTCTATCCTGTTCCATTCATCTATCTTTCTGTTTTTGTGCCAGTACCATACTGTCTTGATTACTGTAGCTGTGTTGTATAGTCTGAAGTCAGGGAGCCTGATTCCTCCAGCTCTGTGTTTCGTTCTCAAGATTGCTTTGGGTATTCGGGGTCTTTTGTGTTTCCATACAAATTGTGAAATTTTTTGTTCTAGTTCTGTGAAAAATGCCAGTGGTAGTTGGATAGGGATTGCAGTGAATCAGTAGATTGCTTTGGGTAGTAGAATCATTTTCACAATGTTGATTCTTCCAATCCAAGAACATGGTATATCTCTCCATCTATTTGTATCATCTTTAATTTCTTTCATCAGTGTCTTATAATTTTCTGCATACAGGTCTTTTGTCTCCTTAGGTAGGTTTATTCCTAGATATTTTATTCTTTTTGTTGCAATGGTAAATGGGAGTGTTTTCTTGATTTCACTTTCAGATTTTTCATCATTAGTATATAGGAATGCCAGAGATTTCTGTGCATTAATTTTGTATCCTGCCACTTTACCAGATTCATTGATTAGCTCTAGTAGTTTTCTGGTAGCATCTTTAGGATTCTCTATGTATAGGATCATGTCCTCTGCAAACAGTGACAGCTTTACTTCTTCTTTTCTGATTTGGATTCCTTTTATTTCCTTTTCTTCTCTGATTGCTGTGGTTAAAACTTCCAAAACTATATTGAGGAAGAGTGGTGACAGTGCGCAACCTTGTCTTGTTCCTGATCTTAGTGGAAACGGTTTCAATTTTTCACCATTGAGGATGATGTTGGCTGTGGGTTTGTCATATATGGCCTTTATTATGTTGAGGAAAGTTCCTTCTATGCCTACTTTCTGCAGGGTTTTTATCATAAATGGGTGTTGAATTTTGTCAAAAGCTTTCTCTGCATGTATTGAAATGATCATATGGTTTATCTCCTTCAATTTGTTATTATGGTTTATCACATTGATAGATTTGTGTATATTGAAGAATCCTTGCATTCCTGGAATAAACCCCACTTGATCATGGTGTATGATCCTTTGAATGTGCTGTCGGATTGTGTTTGCTAGTATTTTGTTGAGGATTTTTGCATCTATGATCATCAGTGATATTGGCCTGTAGTTTTCTTTCTTTGTGACATCCTTGTCTGGTATTGGAATCAAGGTGATGGTGGCCTCGTAGAATGAATTTGGGAGTGTTCCTCCCTCTGCTATATTTTGGAAGAGTTTGAGAAGGATAGGTGTTAGCTCTTCTCTAAATGTTTGATAGAATTCGCCTGTGAAGCCGTATGGTCCTGGGCTTTTGTTTGTTGGAGGATTTTTTTTTTTTTTTTTTTTTTTTGTGGTACGCGGGCCTCTCACTGTTGTGGCCTCTCCCGTTGCAGAGAACAGGCTCCGGACATGCAGGCTCAGTGGCCATGGCTCATGGGCCCAGCCGCTCTGCACCATGTGGGATCCTCCTGGACCGGGACACGAATCCGTGTCCCGTGCATCGGCAGGTGGACTCTCAACCACTGCGCCACCTGGGAAGCCCTGTTGGAAGATTTTTAATCACAGTTTCAATATCAGTGGTTGTGATTTGTCTGTTCATATTTTCTATTTCTTCCTAATTCAGTCTTGGCAGGTTTTGCATTCCTAAGAATTTGTCTATTTCTTCCAGATTGTCCATCTTATTGGCATACAGTTGCTTGTAGTAATCTCTCATGATCTTTTTTATTCCTGCAGTGTCAGTTGTTACTTCTCCTTTTTCATTTCTAATTGTATTGATTTGAGTCTTCTCCCTTTTTTTCTTGATGAGTCTGGCTAATGGTTTATCAATTTCGTTTACCTTCTCAAAGAACCCGCTTTTAGTTTTATTGATCTTTGCTATTGTTTCCTTCATTTATTTTTCATTTATTTCTGATCTGATTTTTATTATTTCTTTCCTTCTGTTAACTTTGTTAGTTTTTTGTTCTTCTTTCTCTAATTGCTTTAGGTGCAAGGTTAGGTTGTTTATTCGAGACGTTTCCTGTTTCTTAAGGTGGGCTTGTATTGCTATAAACTTCCCTCTTAGAAGTGCTTTTGCTGCATCCCATAGATTTTGGGACATCGTGTCTGCATCGGCACTTTTTTCTAGGTATTTTTTGATTTCCTCTTTGATTTCTTAAGTGATCACTTCGTAATTAAGTCGTGTATTGTTTAGCCTCCATGTATTTGTGTCTTTTACAGATATTTTCCTGTAATTGATGTCTAGTCTCATGGCGTTGTGTTAGGAAAAGATACTTGATACAATTTCAATTTCCTTAAATTTACCAAGGCTTGATTTGTGACCCAAGATATGATCTATCCTGGAGAATGTTCCATGAGCACTTGAGAAAAATGTGTATTCTGTTGTTTTGGATGGAATGTCCCATAAATATCAATTAAGTCCATCTTGTTTAATGTATCATTTAAAGCTTGTGTTTCCTTATTTATTTTCATTTTGGATGATCTGTCCATGGGTGAAAGTGGGGTGTTTAAGTCCCCTACTATGAGTGTGTTACTGTCGATTTCCCCTTTTATGGCTGTTAGTATTTGCCTTATGTATTGAGGTGCTCCTATGTTGGATGCATAAATATTTACAATTGTTATATCTTCTTCTTGGATCGATCCCTTGATCATTATGTAGTGTCCTTCTTTGTCTCTTCTAATAGTCTTTATTTTAAAGTCTATTTTGTCTGATATGAGAATTGCTACTCCAGCTTTCTTTTGGTTTCCATTTGCATGGAATATCTTTTTCCATCCCCTTACTTTCAGTCTGTATGTGTCTCTAGGTCTGAAGTGGGTATATTGTAGACAGCATATATATAGGTCTTGTTTTTGTATCCATTCAGCCAATCTGTGTCATTTGGTGGGAGCATTTAGTCCATTTTAATTTAAGGCAATTATCAATATGTATGTTCCTATTCCCATTTTCTAAATTGTTTTGGGTTCGTTATTATAGGTCTTTTCCTTCTCTTGTGTTTCTTGCCTAGAGAAGTTCCTTTAGCATTTGTTGTAAAGTTGGTTTGGTGGTGCTGAACTCTCTCAGCTTTTGCTTGTCTGTAAAGGCTTTAATTTCTCCATCAAATCTGAATGAGATCCTTGTTGTGTACAGTAATCTTGGTTGCAGGTTTTTCTCCTTCATCACTTTCATTATGTCCTGCCACTCCCTTCTGTCTTGTAGAGTTTCTGCTGAGAGATCAGCTTTTAACCTTATGGGGATTCCCTTGTGTGCTATTTGTTGTTTTTCCCTTGCTGCTTTTAATATGTTTTCTTTGAATTTAATTTTTGACAGTTTGATTAATATGTGTCCTGCCGTATTTCTCCTTGGATTTATCCTGTATGGGACCCTCTGATTATGGGATTTGATTAACTAATTCGTTTCCTATATTAGGGAAGTTTTCAACTATAATCTCTTCAAATATTTTCTCAGTCCCATTCTTTTTCTCTTCTTCTTCTGGAACCCCTATAATTCGAATGTTGGTGTGTTTAATGTTGTCCCAGGGGTGTCTGAGAGTGTCCTCAGTTCTTTTCATTCTTTTTTCTTTATTCTGCTCTGCAGTAGTTATTTCCACTATTTTATTTTCCGGGTCACTTATCCGTTCTTCTGCCTCAGTTATTCTGCTATTGATCCCATCTAGAGTGTTTTTCATTTCATTTATTGTGTTGTTCATTTTTGTTTGTTGCATGTTTAGTTCCTCTAGGTCCTTGTTAAATATTTCTTGCATTTTGTCTATTCTATTTCCAAGGTTTTGGATCACCTTTACTGTCATTATTCTGAATACATTTTCAGGTAGACTGCCTACTTCCTCTTCATTTGTTAGGTCTGTGGTGTTTTTATCTTGCTCCTTCCTCTACTGTGTGTTTTTCTGTCTTCTCATTTTGCGTATCTTATTGTGTTTGGGGTCTCCTTTTTGCAGGCTGCAGGTTCTTAGTTCCCGTTGTTTTTGGTGTCTGTCCCCAGTGGCTAAAGTAGTTTCAGTGGGTTGTGTAGGTTTCCTAGTGGAGGGCAGTAGTGCCTGTGTTCTGGTGGATGAGGCTGGATCTTGTCTTTCTGGTGGGCAGGTCCACATCTGGTGGTGTGTTTTGGCGTGTCTGTGGACTCATTATTATTTGATGCAGCCTCTCTGCTAATGGGTGGGGTTGTGTTCCTGTCTTGCTAGTTGTTTGGCATAGAATGTCCAGCACTGTAGCTTGGTAGTCGTTGAGTGAAGCTGGGTACTGGTGTTCAGATGGAGATCTCTGGGAGATTTTTGCCATGTGGTATTATGTGGAGCTGGGAGGTCTCTTGTGGACCAGTGTCCTGAAGTTGGCTCTCCCACCTCAGAGGCACAGCACTGACTCCTGGCTGCAGCTCCAAGAGCCTTTCATCCACACAGCTCACAAGAAAAGGGAGAAAAATTAGAAAGAAAGAATTAGTAGAAGTACAAAGAAAGGAGGGAGGGAGGGAGGGAGGGAGGAAGGAAGGAAGGAAGAAAAAAGAAAGAAAGAAGATAAGGTAAAATGAAATAAAATAACATAAAATATAATAAAGTCATTAAAATAAAAAAAACAATTATTAAGAGAGAAAAAAAATGGACGGATAGAACCCTAGGACACATGGTGGAAGCAAAGCTATATAGACAAAATCTCACACGGAAGCATACACATACAAACTCACAAAAAGAGGAAAAGTGGGAAAAATCATAAATCATGCTCTCAAAGTCCGCCTCCTGAATTTGGGATGATTGGTTGTCTAAAGGAGGGAAGGAAGGAAACAAAGAATGAAAATAAAGTAAAGTAAAATAAAGTTATTAAATTAAAAAGCTATTATTAAGAAAAAAAATTTTTTTAAAAACAGACTTATAGAACCCTAGGACAAATGGTGGAAGCAAAGCTATACAGGCAAAATCTCACAGAGAAGTATACACATACACACTCACAAAAAGAGGTAAAGGGGAAAAAATGATAAATCTTGCTCTCAAAGTCCACCTCCTCAATTTGGGATGATTCGTTGTCTATTCATGTATTCCACAGATGCAGGGTACATCAAGTTGATTGTGGAGCTTTAATCCGCTGCTTCTGAGGCTGCTGGGAGAGATTTCCCTTTCTCTTCTTTGTTCTCACACCTCCCAGGGGCTCAGGTTTGGATTTGGCCCCGCCTCTGCGTGTAGGTCGCTGGAGGGCGTCTGTTCTTCACTCAGACAAGACGGGGTTAAAGTAGGAGCTGATTCGGGGGCTCTGGCTCTCTCAGGCCGGGGGGGAGGGAGGGGCACCGAGGGCAGGGCAAGCCTGTGGCGCCACAGGCCGACGTGACGTTGCACCAGCCTGAGGCGCACTGTGCGTTCTCCCAGGAAGCTGTCCCTGGATCCCGGGAACCTGGCAGTGGCGGGCTGCACAGGCTCCCCGGAAGCAGGGTGTGGATAGTGACCTGTGCTCACACACAGGTTTCTTGGTGGCAGCAGCAGCAGCCTTAGCGTCTCATGCCCGTCTCTGGGGTCCGCGCTTTCATCCGCGGCTCACGCCGTCTCTGGAGCTCCTTTAAGCAGCACGCTTAATCCCCTCTCCTCCCGCAGCAGGAAACAAAGAGGGAAGAAAAAGTCTCTTGCCTCTTCGGCAGCTCCAGATCTTTTCCTGGACTCCCTCCAGGCCAGCCGTGGTGCACTAAATCCCTGCAGGCTGTGTTCACGCAGCCAACCCTAGTCCTCTCCCTGCGCTCCGACCAAAGCCCGAGCCTCAGCTCCCAGCCCCACCCGCCCCGGTGCGGGAGAAGACAAACCTCTCGGGCTGGTGATTGCCTGTCATCACCGATCTTCTGTGCGGGAATCTCTCCACTTTGACCCCCGCACCCCTGTTGCTGTGCTCTCCTCCGTGGCTCCGAACCTTCCCCCTCCGCCACCAGCAGTCTCTGCCAGCGAAGGGGCTTCCTAGTGTGTGGAAACCTTTCCTCCTTCACAGCTCCCTCCCACTGGTGCAGGTCCCGTCCCTATCCTTTAGTCTCTGTTTATTCTTTTTTCTTGTGCCCTACCCAGGTACGTGGGGGGTTTCTTGCCTTTTGGGAGGTCTGAGGTCTTCTGCCAGCGTTCAGTAGGTGTTCTGTAGAAGTTGTTCCACGTGTAGATGTATTTCTGGTGTATCTGTGGGGAGGAAGGTGATCTCCCCGTCTTACCATTCCACCATATTCCCGGAAGCCCTTTGGCAACTTTTAAAAGTGAAAAAGACAACCGCGGTTGAACAGAAAAGGAAAAAATGGGACTTCCCTGTTGGTGCAGTGGTTGAGAGTCCGCCTGCCGATGCAAGGGACAGGGTTCGTGCCCCTGTCCGGGAGGATCCCACATTCCGCGGAGCGGCTGGGCCCGTGAGCCATGGCCGCTGAGCCTGCGCGTCCGGAACTTGTGCCCCGCAACGGGAGAGGCCACAACAGTGAGAGGCCCACGTTCCGAAAAAAAAAAAGGAAAAAATGGCTACATAGCTTAAAAAACAAAATACACAGCAAAGCAAAACACACTCTGACATCAAAAAACATTTGTTCGATTTAAAAATCTCAGTGTGGGAAGATGGCGGAAGAGTAAGACGCTGAGATCACCTTCCTCCACACAGATATATCAGAAATACATGTACATGTGGAACTGCTCCTATACAACACCTACGGAACGCTGGCAGAAGACCTCAGACCTCCCAAAAGGCAAGAAACTCCCCATGTACCTGGGTAGGGCACAAGAAAAGAGAATAAACAGAGACAAAAGAATAGGGACGGGACCTGCAGCAGTAGGATGGAGTCATGGAGGAAAGGTTTCCACACACTAGGAAGACCCTTCGTGGGCAGAGACTGCGGGTGGCAGAGGGGGGGAGCTTCGGAGCCATGGAGGAGAGCACAGCAACAGGGGTACAGAGGGAAAAGCGGACAGATTTCCGCACAGAGGATCGGTCCTGACCAGCACGCACCAGCCCGAGGCTTGTCTGCTCACCAGCCAGGGCAGGCGGTGCTGGCAGCTGAGGATCGGCCTTCGGTCTGAGCACAGGGAGAGGACTTGGTTTGGCAGTGTGAACACAGCCTGCAGGGGGTTAGTGCACCACGGCTAGCCGGGAGGGAGTCCGGGAAAATGTCTGGACCAGCCGAAGATGCAAGACACTTTTTCTTCCCTCTTTGTTTCCTGGTGCGCGAGGAGAAGGGATTAAGAGTGCTGCTTAAAGAAGCTCCAGAGATGGGCGCGACCTGCGGCTAACAGTGCGGACCCCAGAGACGAGCATAAGACGCTAAGACTGCTGCTGCCACCACCAATCAACCTGTGTGCGAGCACAGGTCACTCTCCACACCTCCCTTCCAGGGAGCCTGTGCAGCCCGCAACGGCCAGGGTCCCGGGATCTAGGGACAACTTCCCGGGAGAACGCACGGCGCGCCTTAGGCTGGTGCAACTTCACACTGGCCTCTGCTGCCGCAGGCTCGCCCCGCAATCCGTACCCCTCCTTCCCCGCAGGCTGAGTGAGCCAGAGCCCCCGAATCCGCGGCTCCTCTAACCCTTTCCTGTCTGAGCGAAGAACAGACGCCCTCCGGCAACCTACAAGCAGAGGCAGGGCCAAATCTAAAGCTGAATCCCGGGAGCTGTGCAAACAAAGAAGAGAAAGGGAAATGTCTCCCAGCAGCCTCAGGAGCAGCAGATTAAATCTCCACAATCGAATTGATGTACCCAACATCTGTGGAATACCTGAATAGACAAAGAATCATCCCAAATGGAGGAGGTGGACTTTGAGAGCGAGATTTATTATTTTTTCCCTTTTCCTCTTTTTGTGAGTGTGTATGTGTATGCTACTGTGTGAGATTTTGCCTGTATAGCTTTGCTTTCACCATTTGTCCTAAGCTTCTATCCATCCTTTTTTGTTTTTTTTTTTGTTTTACTTTAAAAAAATGTTTTTAATAATTATTTTTTTATTTTAATAACTTTATATTATTTTACCTTACTTTATTTTATTTTATTTATCCTCTTTCTTTTTTTCTTTCTTTCTACTTTTTGTCCCTTTTATTCTGAGCCGTGTGGATGAAAGGCTATTGGTGCTACAGCCAGGAATCAATGCTGTGCCTCTGAGGTGGGAGAGCCAACTTCAGGACACTCGTCCTCAAGGGACCTCCTAGCTCCACGTAATATCAAATGGCGAAAATCTCCCAGAGATCTCCATCTCAACACCAACACCCAACTTCACTGAACGACCAGCAAGCTACAGTGTTGGACACCCTATGGCAAACAACTAGCAAGACAGGAGCACAACCTCACCAATTAGCAGAGAAGCTGCCTAAAATCATAGTAAGTCCACAGACACCCCAAAACACACCACCAGACGTGGACCTGCCCACCAGAAAGACAAGATCCAGCCTCATCCACCAGAACACAGGCACTACTCCCCTCCACCAGGAAGCCTACACAACCCACTGAACCAACTTTAGCCACTGAGGACAGATACCAAATGCAACGGGAAGTATGAACCTGCAGCCTGCAAAAAGGAGACCCCCAAACACAGTAAGATAAGCAAAATGAGAAGACGGAAAAACACACAGCAGATGAAGGAGCAAGACAAAAACCCACCAGAGCTAAAAAATGAAGAGGAATTAGGCAGTCTACCTGAAAAAGAATTCAGAATAATGATAGTAAAGATGATCTAAAATCTTGGAAATAGAATACAGACAATGCAAGAAACCTTTAACAAGCACCTACAAGAATTAAAGATGAAACAAGCAACGATGAACAACTCAATAAATGAAATTAAATATACTCTAGAAGGGGCTTCCCTGGTGGCGCAGTGGTTGAGAGTCCGCCTGCCGATGCAGGGGACACGGGTTCGTGCCCCGGTCTGGGAAGATCCCACATGCCGTGGAGCGGCTGCTCCCATGAGGCATGGCCACTGAGCCTGTGCATTCGGTGCCTGTGCTCCACAATGGGAGAGGTCACAACAGTGAGAGGCCCACATACTGCAAAAAAAAAAAAAAAAAGTACTCTAGAATGGATCAATAGCAGAATAACTGAGGCAGAAGAATGGATAAGTGACCTGGAAGATAAAGTAGTGGAAATAACTAATACAGAGCAGAATAAAGAAAAAACAATAAAAATAACTTAGGACAGTCTCAGAGACCTCTGGGACAAATTAAATTCACTAACATTCGAATTATAGGGGTTCCAGAAGAAGAAGAGAAATAGAAAGGGACTGAGAAAGTATTTGAAGAGATTATAGTTGAAAACTTCCCTAATATGGGAAAGGAAATAGTTAATCAACTCCAGGAAGCACAGAGAGTCACATACAGGATAAATCCAAGGAGAAATATGCCAAGACACGTATTAATCAAACTGCCAAAAATTAAATATAAAGAAAAATTATTGAAAGCAGCAAGGGAAAAGCAAAAAATAACATACAAGGGAATCCCAATAAGGTTAACAGTTGATCTTTCAGCAGAAACTTTGCAAGCCAGAAGGGACTGGCAGGACATATTTAAAGTGATGAAGGAGAAAAACCTGCAACCAAGATTACTCTACCCTGCAAGGATCTCATTCAGGTTTGATGGAGAAATGAAAACATTTACAGACAAGCAAAAGCTGAGAGAGTTCAGCACTACCAAACCAGCTTTATCAAATGCTAAAGGAACTTCTCTAGGCAAGAAACACAAGAGAAGGAAAACACCTATAATATCCAACGCAAAACAATTAAGTAAATGGGAATAGGAACATACATATCGATAATTATCTTAAATGTAAATGGATTAAATCCTCCAACCAAAAGACACAGACTGGATGAATGGATACAAAAATAAGACCCATATATATGCTGTCTACAAGAGACCCGCTTCAGACCTAGAGACACACACAGACTGAAAGTGAACGGATGAAAAAAGATATTCCATGCAAATGGAAATCCAAATAAAGCTGGAGTAGCAATTGTCATACCAGACAAAATAGACTTTAAAATAAAGACTATTAGAAGAGACAAAGAAGGACACTACATAATGATCAAGGGATCGATCCAAGAAGAAGATATAACAATTGTAAATATATTTATGCACCCAACATAGGAGCACCTCAATACATAAGGCAAATACTAACAGCCATAAAAGGGGAAATCGACAGTAACACATTCAGAGTAGGGGACTTTAACACCTCACTTTCACTAATGGACAGATCATCCAAAATGAAAATAAATAAGGAAACACAAGCTTTAAATGATACATTAAACAAGATGGACTTAATTGATATTTATGGGACATTCCATCCAAAACAACAGAATACACATTTTTCTCAAGTGCTCATGGAACATTCTCCAGGATAGATCATATCTTGGGTCACAAATCAAGCCTAGGTAAATTTAAGGAAATTGAAATTGTATCAAGTATCTTTTCTGACCACAATGCTATGAGAATAGATATCAATTATGGGAAAATATCTGTAAAAAATACAAGCACATGGAGGCTAAACAATACACTACTTAATAACAAAGTGATCACTGAAGAAATCAAAGAGGAAATCAAAAAAAAACTGGAAACAAATGACAATGGAGACACTGTGATATAAACCCTATGGGATGCAGCAAAAGCAGGTTTAAGAGGGAAGTTTATAGCAATACAATACTACCTTAAGAAACAGGAAACATCTCGAATAAACAACCTAACCTTACACCTAATTCAATTAGAGAAAGAAGGACAAAAAATACCCCAAAGTTAGCAGAAGGACAGAAATCATAAAGATCAGATCAGAAATAAATGATAAAGAAAGGAAGGAAATGATAGCAAAGATCAATAAAACTAAAAGCTTGTCCTTTGAGATGATAAACAAAATTGATAAACCATTAGCCAGACTCATCAAGAAAAAAAGGGAGAAGACTCAAATCAATAGAATTAGAAATGAAAAAGGAGAAGTAACAACTGACACTGCAGCAATACAAAACATCATGAGAGATTACTACAAGCAACTCTATGCCAATAAAATGGACAACTTGGAAGACATGGACAAATTCTTAGAAATGCACAACCTGCCAAGACTGAATCAGGAAGAAATAGAAAATATGAACAGACCAATCACAAGCACTGAAATTGAAACTGTGATTAACAATCTTCCAACAAACCAAAGCCCAGGACCAGATGGCTTCACAGGCAAATTCTATCAAACATTTAGAGAAGAGCTAACACCTATCCTTCTCAAACTCTTCCAAAATATAGCAGAGGGAGGAACACTCCCAAATTCATTCTACGAGGCCACCATCACCTTGATTCCAATACCAGACAAGGATGTCACAAAGAAAGAAAACTACAGGCCAATATCACTGATGATCATAGATGCAAAAATCCTCAACAAAATACTAGCAAACAGAATCCAACAGCACATTCAAAGGATCATACACCATGATCAAGTGGGGTTTATTCCAGGAATGCAAGGATTCTTCAATATACACAAATCTATCAATGTGATAAACCATAATAACAAACTGAAGGAGAAAAACCACATGATCATCTCAATAGATGCAGAGAAAGCTTTTGACAAAATTCAACACCCATTTATGATAAAAACCCTGCATAAAGTAGGCATAGAGGGAACTTTCCTCAACATAATAAAGGCCATATATAACAAACCCACAGCCAACATCATCCTCAATGGTGAAAAACTGAAAGCATTTCCACTAAGATCAGAAACAAGACAAGGTTGCCCACTCTCACCACTCTTATTCAATATAGTTTTGGAAGTTTTAGCCACAACAATCAGAGAAGAAAAGGAACTAAAAGGAATCCAAATCGGAAAAGAAGAAATAAAGCTGTCACTGTTTGCAGAGGACATGATACTATACATAGAGAATCCTAAAGATGCTACCAGAAAACTACTAGAACTAATCAATGAATTTGGTAAAGTTGCAGGATACAAAATTAATGCACAGAAATCTCTGGCATTCCTATATACTAATGATGAAAAATCTGAAAGTGAAATCAAGAAAACACTCCCATTTACCATTGCAACAAAAAGAATAAAATATCTAGGAATAATCCTACCTAAGGAGACAAAAGACCTGTATGCAGAAAATTATAAGACACTGATGAAAGAAATTAAAGATGATACAAATAGATGGAGAGATATACCATGTTCTTGGATTGGAAGAATCAACATTGTGAAAATGACTCTACTACCCAAAGCAATCTACAGATTCAATGCAATATCTATCCAACTACCACTGGCATTTTTCACAGAACTAGAACAAAAAATTTCACAATTTGTATGGAAACACAAAAGACCCCGAATACCCAAAGCAATCTTGAGAACAAAAACGAAGCTAGAGGAATCAGGTTCCCTGACTTCAGACTATACTACAAAGCTACAGTAATCAAGACAGTATAGTGCTGGCACAAAAACAGAAAGAGAGATCAATGGAACAGGATAGAAAGCCCAGAGATAAACCCACGCACATATGGTCACCTTATCTTTGATAAAGGAGGCAGGAATGTACAGTGGAGAAAGGACAGCCTCTTCAGTAAGTGGTGCTGGGAAAACTGGACAGGTACATGTCAAAGTATGAGATTAGATCACTCCCTAACAGCATACACAAAATTAAGCTCAAAATGGATTAAAGACGTAAATATAAGGCCAGAAACTATGAAACTCTTAGAGGAAAACATAGGCAGAACACTCTATGACATAAATCACAGCAAGATCCTTTCTGACCCACCTCCTAGAGAAATGGAAATAAAAACAAAAATAAACAAATGGGACCTAATGAAACTTCACAGCTTTGGCACAGCAAAGAAAACCATAAACAAGACCAAAAGACAACCCTCAAAATGGGAGAAAATACTTACAAATGAAGCAAATGACAAAGGATTAATCTCCAAAATTTACAAGCAGCTTATGCAGCTCAATAACAAAAAAAACAAACAACCCAATCCAAAAATGGGCAGAAGACCTAAATAGACATTTCTCCAAAGCAGATATACAGACTGCCGACAAACACATGAAAGAATGCTCAACGTCATTAATCATTGGAGAAATCCAGATCAAAACTACAATGAGATATCATCTCACACCAGTCAGAATGGCCATCATCAAAAATTCTAGAAACAATAAATGCTGGAGAGGGTGTGGAGAAAAGGGAACACTCTTTCACTGCTGGTGGGAATGTGAATTGGTATAGCCACTGTGGAGAACAGTATGGAGGTTCCTTAAAAAACTACAAATAGAACTACCATATGACCCAGCAATCCCACTACTGGACATATACCCTGAGAAAACCATAATTCAAAAAGAGTCATGTACCAAAATGTTCATTGCAGCTCTATATACAATAGCCTGGAGATGGAAACAACCTAAGTGTCCATCATCGGATGAATGGATAAAGAAGATGTGGCACATATATACAATGGAATGTTATTCAGCCATAAAAGGAAACAAAATTGAGCTATTTGTAATGAGGTGGATAGACCTAGAGTCTGTCATACAGAGTGAAGTAAGTCAGAAAGAGAAAGACAAATACCGTATGCTAACACACACACACACACACACACACACACACACACACACGTATATATATACATATATATATATGTATATATATGGAATTTAAGGGAAAAAATGTCATGAGGAACCTAGGGGTGAGACAGGAATAAAGACACAGACCTACTAGAGAACGGACTTGAGGATATGGGGATCGGGAAGGGTAAGCTGTGACAAAGCGAGAGAGAGGCATGGACATATATGCACTACCAAATGTAGAGTAGATAGCTAGTGGCAAGCAGCCACATAGCACAGGGAGATCAGCTAGGTGCTTTTTACCACCTGGATGGGTGGGATAGGGAGGGTGGGAGGGAAGGAGACGCAAGAGGGAAGAGATATGGGAATATATGTATATGTATAACTGATTCACTTTGTTATAAAGCAGAAACTAACACAGCATTGTAAAACAATTATACTCTAATAAAGATGGAAAAAAAAAAAAAGAAAAGAAATTCTGTGGAGAACGAAGAATGAAGCCGACCACGGGCTGTCCCGTTCCTTCCCCAGAATCTCATAGAGCCTGGCTGTACAACCTAACCCCAGGTTCCATGCAATATCCCTCCACGCTCTCAATACATTTCCTTTTCATCAGCAATAGCTATTAAGACTGTGGTTTAAATTGGTTTCCTACCCACCCCTTTCTCCCAGGCTGGCTTCCACCCTACTAAAGCACCGTCACCAGCCCCCCAGTAGATGTATCCCTATCTCACCCGAGGTCCTGGCTGTTTTCTCGGTCTGCTATTCTTCATGCTCCACAAGTACGAATAGAATCTGACCGCCAAGTCTTCTTCACACTCTGTCCTCTGTTGGTTTCCATGACATTGTGCTTCCTAATTTCAGCCTCTTCCCACGTCTTCTCCCAGCCCCTTCTCTCTCCTCGGTGTCCAGTCCTTGATTGATCTTTGGCTCAGTCCACGGGCTTCTACTCTTCTTTGTATATAGTATTTCTAGTAATTCTTTCTCTTAGTGGCCTTACCCAATACCAGGCCTATAGTTTCTAACTGTATTGTTTAGCTCTTACTTGTCCATGAGCTCGCTCAAATTCAACACGTACAAAGCAAAACTATCTCTGCATCCAAATTTTCCTCAGTTACCTGCCCTTTTTTTTCTTCAATTTTCTATACACAAGAGACCTCGGAACTTATTTCTGACTCTACTCTATCCCCTAAGTGGAATCTGTACTATAATCTTGCAGGTTTTCTCTTCCAGATAGCTCTCAGATTTGTTCTATCCTCCCCGTCCCCAATGCCATTACCTTTGCCCTAGCACATATTACTTCAACAGAATCTTAACTGGTCTCTTGTTTTCCACATTCTCTTAATCATGTCCATTCTGTACATCACTGCAAAATCTCTCCCGCCTCCCTTGCATTGGGCATGTGATTCCCCTATTCAGAACCAACAGTGGATTCCTCATCACTAGTATCCACAAATATTTACTGAATTCTTACTATGGATGCTTGCGTGTTCAGATGCAAAACATCTTCTAGGAGCCTATGATACAATTATGGAAATTACAGAGGACGTAAGTTTTAAAAGATGTAAAACCACGGTAATATAATGTATCAAATTAATGGTGCAAATAACAGTGCCAAATAACCTCCATTCTATGGAGGATGTAATTACAAGGTTGGGGAAGTTAGAAGAACGGGAGCTATGACAGAGAGGCAGTAAGAAAAACATTCTATAGAGAAACTAGCATCAGCAAAGATCAGAAACTCTCAGTGCATTTTCAGGAAGCAGGAGGAGGAAGCCAGGCTGGTGAAGATAGAGGAGAGGATATGCCATGTAGAAAAATTAGAATAGTCAACGAGGCAGGAAGTTACCTAATTGGTTGGAGAAGAGTGACCAATAGCCCCATTAGTCAAGAACGTGGGGCTAAGACATTTTGTCTAGTGCAAAGACGTTCTGTAGTGTGAAGAGTGCCAGACGATAGCATTGGAAATTTTGATGGAGAATCCAGAGTTCACTGGGAGCCACTGAAGGCTTTAAAACAACCAAAGAAGGCCATCAAAGAGGTGTTTCAGGGCCCCGAGGACAAGGACCAGATCCAGCCTGCTAACATAGTGCTGAGCACATCAGAGGTACTTAATATTCAGTGGTGCCTGTCAACGAGAAATGTGATCCTTAGGGGTAGGGGGAGAGCTAACTTGGGGGTAAGGAGGGTCATGATAGAAACAGAAGACTAAATAGGAAATGCCACTGGCAAAATTAAAAAAAGAGCTGTGTCGGACTACATTGCTTATTTATACTAATCACCATTCTTCAAGCAGGGTAACAATGAGAGCACAAGCTTGTGGGCAGGAATAAGCATAGTTATCAGCATCATGTTCATCATTTTAAAATAACAACAGGAACCATAACTTACATGTACTGAATGCTTACTGTATGCCAGACACTGTGCTACGTGCTTTTCTCCAGGCTGAAATGCTAGCTATTACAATACTGAAATGTTGTCACGTGCATTACCAAGCAGCTATTACGCTGAGCATCCTTAGGGAGCCCCCACTGCCCTGATCATCTGAGCTCTCCCCACTACTAGAACCTCGTGTGTCCCCTCCCTCCAGGAACTAAAAACATAAAAGGAGGCTACTAGGACCCCTCTTCAGCGTTGTGACCTGTGCCTCTTCTGATTGGTCAATGCCCCCATTGAATATTTTGAAAATCAGTGCTGTATTCCACTCATTAGCCAACTTTATTCTTACACTAGTCTTATATTCTGCAAGAGCAGACTAAGGCTCAAAGAGGTCGGAGACTTGAAAGGTCACAGCTCATTAGGGACTGAGCACAGATTCTATCTGACCCCAGTTTGCACTCTTGGTCCCCCTCGTAGGGCAGGTTTTATGCTGGAGGTTGTAAGACCTCAGGCTGAATAGACCGGCCACACTAAGTACAACAACAGAGGAAATATGATTTCCAGAAACATCCTTTTCTAACAGGTCATAGAAATCCCCAAATTCTGTTAAGAACATCAGGCTCCTTAGTCCACAATCCATACTGAATATTGTTAAGCCTGCTGGGTGAGCCCGCACTGCTACGTTTATGCAGAGGGTAACATTGCCTTCGGTGGTGACACTTAGAGCGGACTGTTTCATCTTCATCTTGCAGAAAAACCCAAATTCCTTTCTTCCATTCTTAAATTTAACTGATCTCATCCCAGATGCTATGGTTATTTGCCTCTAGCTTCCAAAACACAAGTAAATGGCAATACCATCTGTTAACAGCTAGCTATGTGAAAAGGTCACCAGCCTCTCCCATTGTCTCTTTACTCCAAGTTAAGAGTTATCAAAACAGAGAGATGTTTATTTAGTATGAACTCTTGAGTTTCTTCTGGTGGTAAAAGGAGGGTCAGAAAACAGGACTCAACTTAGGTTGCCATAATATATGACTATGAAGTCAGAAAAGGACAGCAAAAGCCTAAGGAAAACAAGAAATACTTACAATAGGAAAAAAGCAGAAATTAAGGAATTCGAAAACCAGACTAAGTAAGTCTTTCTGTAAGAAGTCCATCAGCTTCTATAGGAAAAAATATACAGATCAATAAATATGTAGACAAATACTGTTTTTCATTGTTTCAATAGGTCAATATAGAAAATGCTCAATAGGCTGTATGAGCATTTCAAAGGGCTCCAAAAGGCACTTGAGGAAATGCAACATTCATTCTTGAATTTTTTTAGACGGATAATAATATATATGCATAGCAAAATACCCAGAAGGGTATACAGAAAGATAGTCATCAAAATGTTAAGAGCATTTATCTCTGGGTGACAGAATTTGGGGCCATTTTTCTGTCTTCTTTACACTTCTCCATACTTCTTGAATTGTTTACAATGAGCATTTATCATTTTTATAGTCAGAATAAAACTTCTAAAGCCATGTTCATTTTTCTAACTGTCCCAAACATGATTCAGTGTGAAACAAAATACACACAAAAAACTACATCAAATGCAAAACCAATCATAGTCGTATTTGCTTTGTGACAAAGTAAGAATCACACATTTTGTATCACAATGGAGAATGAAAAGAGAGATCTCATGAAATTACCTACTACTCTCCTGTCAGATTACTCCCCAACACGTGGAGGGCAGTGGGATCCCAATGAATGAGTGAGCCCAGTGGCCTGAGAAAGCCAACCAGAGGCTGACCTCACCTCAGAGACTGGGCTGATAGAGCTCACAGGGAGCGTCACCTAAATGTCACTGTGCTAGCACCTAAAACAAGACCTAATGACCACAATTAATTTTGTATAAACAAGTCCAATAGAACTGAAGACTAGTGGATGAAGTTAAGTTAGTCTAAACTACCCTTAAATTAATAAGCAGACTTGGGAAAAACACTCCCTCTCAAATTTTTAAAGGCCTCTTTCTAGTCATTAATGGAAAGTGCATGAGGGCGATATCTATACATTTGTAGGCATAAACCCCTTCTTTATGTGGGGTCACAGGGATGGGCATGCAACCCAGACCTGGCAAGTTGGCTCACCCAGTACAGGGATTGGTCCAAGAGATGGGCACATAACCAACAGGACCAGTCAGTATCCCACCATTAAACTGGAGACTGGGAGACTCTGGGACCATGTAAGCCAGCAGCCAGTGGGGCTCATCTTACCACCACTTGGAGATGTACCTGAGAATGAATCCAAGGGAAAGCAAGCAGTCTAGAAACACAGAGAGACAATGCTGAGGAGTTCTTACGACATGCCAAGCACTATTCCAATCACTTTATGTGCATTAACTCATGAAAAATTTTAACAATCCTATCCCCATATTACCTATGGAAAAGGAGGCACAGAGGGCTTCCCTTGTGGTGCAGTGGTTGATAATCTGCCTGCCAATGCAGGGGACACGGGTTCGAGCCCTGGTCTGGGAAGATCCCACATGCCGCGGAGCAACTGGGCCCGTGAGCCACAACAACTGAGCCTGCGCATCTGGAGCTTGTGTTCCTCAACGAGAGGCCGCGATAGTGAGAGGCCCGCGCACCGCGATGAAGTGTGGCCCCCACTCGCCGCAACTAGAGAAAGCCCTCGCACAGAAACGAAGACCCAACACGGCCAAAAATAGATAAATTAATTAATTTTTTAAAAAACTGAGACATAATTGGCTATAACATTATTAAAAAAAAAAAAGGAGGCACAGAGAATTGAGTAATTTGCCTGAGGTCACTCAGCTAGTAAATAGCCCAGCCGGGATTTAGACGCAGGTGCTAGCCACAATGCTGCAGTTGCCTCTCCAGCCCAGGCTTACACTCAGCCAAACCCATCCTCATATTTCCTACTTGTCAGTTTTATGGTATGTGACCCCTGGTCTGCAGAGTGGTGCCGCTGGGTTATTGATCTGAGAAGGGCCTGTTTGTCCTCTGCCAGGTTTTAAGCAGCCTTCTACAGGGGCACGTAAGAGGTGCTCCCAGGGTGAGGCAGAACCCAGAGTATCCATGGCTGACAATTGCAGTTGTGGAGACAGTCACCCCTATCCTTGCACATCTGACCTCACAGTTACAACACAGTCACCAGCCTACCTGACGCTCAAACACAGTAAGCCTCACACAGACAACAAACGAAAAAATAAACTGGAATTCGTCAAAATTAGAAACTCTTGTACATCAAAAGACACTATGAAGAGGGGAAAAAAAACCCCACAGAATGAGAGAAAATATTTGCAAATAATTACATCTGATAAGGTATTACTATCAAGAATGCCTATGGGCTTCCCTGGTGGCACAGTGGTTGAGAGTCCGCCTGCTGATGCAGGGGACACGGGTTCGTGCCCCAGTCTGGAAAGAACCCACATACCGCAGAGCTGCTGGGTCCGTGAGCCATGGCCGCTGAACCTGCGTGTCCGGAGCCTGTGCTCCACAACGGGAGAGGCCACAACAGTGAGAGGCCTGCGTAACGCAAAAAAAAAAAAAAAAAAAGAATGCCTAAAAAACCCTTATAACTCAACAACAAAAATATAAGTAACCTGTTCCAAAACAATGGGCAAAGGATTAGAGTGGACATTCCTCCAAATAAGACATGAAATGGCCAAACACATGAAAAGATGCTCAAAATCACTAAGCTTAGGGAAATGACAATTAAAACCACAATGAGATACCACTCCGTGCCCATTAGGATGGCTATTACCAAAAAAATGGAAAATGAAAAGTATAGGTGAGGATGTGGAGAAGTTGGAACCCCTGTATATTGCTGTTGGGAATGTAAAATGGTGCAGTCGTGGAAAACAGTCTGGCAATTCCTCACAAAGTTAAGATAGCATTATCGTATGATCCAGCAATTTCACTTCTAGGTATATACACAAAAGAATCAAAAGCTGGGACACAAAGACACTTGTAGTCAATGTTCCTAGCAGGTGGAAATAAGGCAAATGTCCATCAACAAATGAATGGATAAACAAAATGTGGTGGGTATACACACACACACACATACACACACACACACACAACTGAATACTAATCAACCTTAGAAAAAGAATAAAATTCTGAAACAGGCTACAACATGCATGCACCTTAAAAACGTGCTAAACAGAAACAGAATCACAGACATAGAAAACAAACTTACGGTTACCAGAGGGGAAACGGGGGCAGGGGGGAGCGATAAAATAGAAGCATGGGATTAACAGATACAAACTACTATATATAAAATAGGCAAACAACAAGGATTCACTGTATAGCACAGGGAACTAAATTGGATATTTTGTAATAACCTATAATGGAAAAGAATCTGAAGCTGTTCACCTGAAACTAACACAATATTGTAAATCAACAATAAATAAAAATAAACAAATACTAATTAATAAATACCTTGTGCTAAGTTAAATAAGCCAGCCACAAAAGGACAAATATTGTATGACTCCACCGAGATGAGGTACCTAGACTAGTCAAATTCACAAAGACAGAAAGCAGAATAGAGGTTACCAAGGACTGAGGGGAGGGGAGAATGGGAAATTGTTATTTAATGGGTTTCTGTTTGGAATGATGGAAAAGTTCTGAAAAGGATTAGTGGTTATGGCTACACAACACTGTACAAATTGTGAGTTACTTAATGCCACTGAATCGTACACTTAGAAATGATTTAAATGGCAAATTTTATGTTGTCTGTATTTTACCACAATTAAAAGAAGCATTAAGCTATACAGAAAATCTCTGCCCATTCAAAATCAAATAGCAAAGTCTGAAAAGGGTCAGGTGACTAGATAGAAGAGAATGTATTCATTTAGCCAGAAGGATAGAAGAAAAAAAAATATTTAGGCAACAAACGGTCAGCAAAAATTGGTAAATCTTCAGGACACACGAACAAAGCTTTAAAATGAAAAAAAGCAAAGAGTCTAGAAAAGAAACTTTCAGAAAGAATTAAATACAATAATGTTTACCTATTAGATATATGCTCACAAAGACATGTGCCAGGATAATAAAATAAATGTTCAAATTTTCAGCTACCAAAGCAGTGGAGAAATGAAGTTAAAATGCCCTGGTTTCACATGGATCTGAATGCAGAATAGAGCCTGAACATTTTAATTACAGCCAAAGTCTATCCAGGGAAACTGCAATGTCCTTGGGAGCTTTCAATCCTTTCCAAAGGGCTAACACAAAAATTTTTAAATATAAGTCTGCCATAAAAGTATCCATTAGAGACCAGCATATTTTAATAAAATGAGCTGCGAACTCCATAACTGCAAAGCAAGGTCATGGGATTGTAAATTACTCTGCAATCCTCTGTCTTCGACTGGAGCATTTTGGGTTCTCCCAAACCTTTAACTTGGCCCACATTGGGTAAATGGGGGCTGGGGAGTCATAACACTACAGGAATATTGGTTTATTTAAGAGGAGACTAGATTCAACCCCAGGATGTGCCATTAAGTTACTGGGTGACATTGGGCAAGTCACTCAATGTCCCTAAGCACCAACTTCATTTGTGTGAAATAAAGAGACTGGACAAAATAACCTCTGAATTCTCTTTAACACGCTATGAGTCACATTTTTTAGGATAATTTTTTATTCAATTTATTTAAACTAAAAAAAGAAAGGACAAAAAACAATATGAGTCATCTTCTATTCCATCTTTTCTCTTGGTGACATCTTTTTGCTTCTCTTTTCTAAATACGTCAGTATCCAAATTGAAAGCTGCAGTGTTTCATAAACTTCTCATAAAAATGTTATTCATTCAATCCCTCTAAACTTACTCTCCTTATCTCCCAGTTGTCTGCATCCAAAGATGATTAGAGAAACCTCTCTTCATTGTATTTATTTGTACACATCACTTCAATCTGCAAGAATTTGCACCTAAATTCATTTGCTTCTAAAAATTTCAAAATTCTCTTGTATGAATACTGTGCATAATCTTATTTTAAGACTAAATCCTTTTCGCCAAAAAAAATTCACGCTTTAAAGTGTTTACTTGTTTTATTTTTTCCATTAAAACAGGAAAGTGACATATGGATAAAGAAGGATGCTAAATCAATGCAGATTTGATATGGATGATTTCCAGCCAACTGCTGCCCTTTCTCTCCTGGCTTGATGGCTAATCACCAAAATACATTTCAGAGCTCTTCTCTTTACTCATATATTTCATTTGAGAATGAGTTCATTTCTGTTTCAAATGGTCCCATTTGGGAAAACCTAGATCCCATCAACAACAGCTTGAGAATAGAATCGAGGAGTAGAAAGGCAAGAAAGAAGAGAGGCATGGACATATATACACTAACAAACGTAAGGTAGATAGCTAGTGGGAAGCAGCTGCATGGCACAGGGATATCGGCTCGGTGCTTTGTGACCACGTGGAGGGGTGGGATAGGGAGGGTGGGAAGGAGGGAGACGCAAGAGGGAAGAGATATGGGAACATATGTATATGTATAACTGATTCACTTTGTTATAAAGCAGAAACTAACCCACCATTGTAAAGCAATTATACCCCAATAAAGATGTTAAAAAATCAGTCTGTGTACAGAAAGGAAACTCTGGCTCTCAGTGTGCAGTCAGTCTATACAGGGAAGATTCTATTCTTCTTTTGTATTAAGTAATCAAACAGTTTAATAACATTTATTAGTCTTTAGTCAGGACTAAACTCCACAGCTGACCTTCTTCCCCTGGTGCAACCACAAGCGGTGGCTGAGTTGTTAATACAGTCCTGCTCTGACATGCACATAATAGACCTGCCATGCCTGGAATTTTCTCAATATAGCTAGAAATTGTGTTTAGCAGAATTTTAAAAACAGAAAGACCCCAGCTTTTAATTATATAGGCAACTATATTTATACCAGCATCTGTATTTTATATGAAATTTCTTAAATTATTATTACAATAACATTTTAAATAATGAAGACTATAAAGCTAGATCTATGGAAATACTATATGAACCAATCCAGGCTCGAACCAAAGTGGAACTCAAGTGTCAAAATAAATCCCACTAATTTGATTCATTCATTTATTCATCAAACACAGATTGAGCAACATCTTTTTGCAACTATTCTAGGCATTGTGGGGGACCTATAAAGCTTACATCATCACATCCCATGGCAAAATGTAAAAAGTGCTTCTGGGAGGCATAAAGACAGTTCCTTCCCTGCTGCCCCTGAGAAGCCCCTTACAAAGATTCTGATGACCTGGGAAACAGAGGTGAGGTCGTAGCTTCCTCCAGACTCTAACAAGCCTGTGCCAAGAAGGCATTATGACACCTTTGACCCAAAGATGGACGTCAACATGGATATACGGCTGGAGGGGAAAGCTGAGCTCACCTCAGGACAGACAGGACCTCTGCATGTAGAGCCAGTCCCTCAGCTGTTCGGCCCTGACCTCCCCTGGAATCCCAGAAGTTGAGAGAAATGAGACACTTCAGAGAAGCCATTACGAGAATAGAGAAGAATAGAAAGGCAAGAAAGAAGCCCTACCAATAAAATTAATCTTTCCTCAGCCTAAATCAAGACAGGATGATCTGCCTCTCAAGAGCTCATTCCATCCAAGAAGCAGAGAGAAGATGAAACACAAACTAACTCTGAGCTAAAAGAAAGAGGAGTAATGCTCTCTGAGGGGTGGCAGAAGAGGAAGGAGTAACAAAACGAGCCCACATTCCAGAAAATCCTGGTTTGAACTGTGGGAAGAAATAACACATCGGAGGGAAAAACAGAACAGCCCAAGCTGCCAATGAGTGACCAAGAGATTAAACAGCCTGAGGAACTGATGACAAGTAGATTTCCAATTACAGCAGTGATATAATTGAGCACACAGGATCACTCATCCCCAAAGACTAGAAAAGACTCAACTCAGTCTGAAGGCAAGTTTTTACTTTAGAACTCACAAGTTGCTCTTGCAAAAAATTCTGCCCCACTGTTTCTTCTCCAGCCATATCAGATATGTGCCCCACAGACAGCCAGGAGGTGAAACGAGTGTCAGCAAGTACTGATGAGTGGCTTGAAAATCCAGCTTTTAGAACCTCTAAGTACAGAAGTCTCACACTCAAGAGAGGAAGATTAAAAGAAGTTGGGAGTGAAAGGACTCACCAGTTGTCTGTTTGGGCTGGGAATAGAAAGACACTGAAGAGCTGGAAGAGCAGAGAGAAGCCAGGAGTAGAAGTCCCAATGTTGGGCAGAATTATCATTGGCAATGGAAGGCAAGACTGTGAAACACCGTGAGTCATAGCCTTAAGGTTAGAAGAGCCAAATCCACCCCACACCCCAAAATCTGCATTGCTCAGCTAGACCCAGAAAACAGACCCATGATCATCTTGTCTAGAAAAGCATATGATAGCACTCCCTGTGGGACATAATCCCTTTACTGATACTAGCTTTGACCCAATTCCATCCTCCCTTGGGTTTCCAGTAAAATCTTCTGAAACTGTAATTTTCAAAAAGTGAAAAACATGACTCTCATCCAAATATCAAATGAACATGTGTCAAAGATGTTATCCAACTTGTTAATTAATGAGGGAAACATTAAGATGGTAAAGCTCCTTCAAAGAGCATTTTCAGGATCTAGATTTTCATAAGCATGTGGAACAACATTTGAACAAGATCACGATGTTAAATACAAAACTGGCTAATGACCTAGAGAGCAATAAGCCATAACCTTTGGGGTTATCTATTATATTGGACAGAAATTATTTGCCAAATCTACATGTTAACATGTGACTTCACTGAGTCTGGAAATTTTAATGAAAAATAATGGTTGGGATGAACAAAGCATATTCTCCTGCCTAAATACCCCTCGGGTGGAGCTGCTAAACTATGTCCCTAGGTGATGTTAAAAGGACATATTACCTATCTTTCTGTCTTACTTCCAAGTTTTAAATAAGTTTTCTTAACTCCTTGGTGCTTTACTTTATAATAGAGCGTAGGCAAATCTCATTAACCACAGAAGCTAGAGAACCTCCCCTCCTCAAATTTTTTAAAACTGGACTGTCCATAGAAAATGTTGACCGTGGCCTTGACTGACTGGCAAGAGGAATGGTGTATGAGGAAAGAGAAGAAATTCCTGATTTGAAAGGTCACTCAGATGGCAATGGGAAACAACTAACCCCTGCTAATCTTAGCCATCTGCCAGCCTACCAGACCTTACTGACTATGTCACTCTTAAGTCTGGAATTCAGAAGGGGAAGTTGTTCACCTTCCTCTGTGCTGATCAGCCACCTGCGTATAGTTCCCTCAAGATGGAACCACTGCAGTTAGAAATCCAAAGGTATCCTCTGCAGAAGGAGCACTTCTCAGGTGGATGAGGTACAGACTACCCTTTGAGTGTGGTACAAAAAGCAACTCCAAGGATCCCTCAAAGAGATCAAGTGTTTAAATCAGTTGGTGTGGATCTCCAGACGTCTGTCCAAGAAGATGCTCTTGGTGCACTCAACTCCACATAGGACCAGGAGTAATTAACTATCTCACCTAGAACTTATACCAGAGAAAAGAACCCAGTATCTTTCAGTGAATATTGACCAAAACCAAAACACTTCCCTCCTTGAATCTTGGCTTTCATACCCTGTTTTGCATATGATTTTTTTTTAAGTATTTTCTGTTAGGACAAACAAAGGGTCAGTGAAAGACATTTCACACAAAGACACAGAGTTGTAACCTAGGAACAAGATTGAGACAGGTGTGAAAGTAAGTGCCAGGTATACAGAAGAGATTGGTGGTTCAAATGAATTTTGCCAAAGGATTTGCCTGGCATCTATTAGCTCTTGTACTGGCTTGAAGTGGTGGTAATATGAAAGGTACCTTGTTACTTCCTAAAAGTAAGAATCAAAACCACAATGAGGGACTTCCCTGGTGGTGCAGTGGTTAAGACTCCACACACGGGTTCAATCCCTTTTCGGAGAACTAAGATGCCGCATGCCGCATGGCAAGGCCAAAAAAAAGAAAAGAAAAGGAACCAAAACCACAATGAGATACCACTTCATACCCACTAGTATGGCTGTAATCAAAAAAACAGAAAGTAACAAGCATGATGAGGATGTGGAGAAAATGGAACCCTCATACATTGCTGGTGGGCATATAAAATGGTGCAGGGGCTGAGGAAAAAAAGGCAGTTTCTCAAAAAGTTAAACGTAGAATTACCATAGCAGTTCTACTCCTAGGTATATACCCCAAAAAGTTGAAAACAGGTACTCAAACAAATACTTGTACACATATGTTCACAGCAGCACCATTCACAATAGCTAAACAACAGAAACAAACCAAATATCTACCAACCAATAAATGGATAGACAAATTGTGATATATATATACAATGGAATGCAACGGTATTCAGCCATAAAAAGGAATGAAGTATTGATACATGCTACAATGTTGATGAACTTCAAAAATATTATGCCAAGTGAAAGAAGTCAGTCACAAAAGATCATATGTATGGTTCCATTTATATGAAATATCCAGAAAAGGTAAATCCATAGGGAAGGAGAGCAGAACCATAGTTGCCAGGGACTAAGGGGAGAAAGGAATGGGGAGTAACTACTTCATGGATATGGGATATTTCATTTGGGGCAAGGAAAATGTTTTGGAACTAGATAAAAGTGTTGTTTGTACAACACTGTGAATGTGCTTAATGCCACATAATTGTACACTTGAAAATGATTGATTTTATGTTATTTGAATTTCACCGCAGTTTAAAAAAAGAGAGGAAATATCAACAATTATAAAAATAGTGTAGATTTCAAACAGAAAAGAGCAAGTTTACACAATGGCCTTCAAAACGTAAAAATACCCAGAGTAGGGTTTCCCTGGTGGTGCAGTGGTTAAGAATCTGTCTGCCAATGCAGGGGACACAGGTTTGATCCCCGGTCCGGAAGATCCCACATGCCGCGAAGCAACTAAGCCTGTGCGCCACAGCTACTGAGCCTGTGCTCTAGATCCTGTGAGCCACAACTACTGAGCCCACGTGCCACAACTACTGAAGCCCGTGTGCCTAGAGCCTGTGCTCCGCAACAAGAGAATCCACCACAATGAGAAGCCTGTGCACAGCAACAAAGACCCAACAAAGCCAAAAATAAATAAATTAAAATAAATTTTTTTAAAAAAAGAAAATACCCAGAGTAAACAAGAGTTTGGACAGAAGAGGGAGCAAGAAACACACAGACATACAGAATTTACATGAAAGAAAAGTTCTGAAAATACAATGATTTTTTTTTTCCCCAGGATCATGTCACTACTCTCCTCCTTGGATGAATTGTTATATCTTCTAAAAATAGAATTTAAAAATAAATAAACTCTTCAATACCGAGAAAGAAATAGTGAACACTCATAGAATTTACAGCTTGAAGGGTTGGCCTGAGAAGTCATTCAGTCCAGTTGTCCTTATTATACAAACGGGAAAGCAAGAGAGACTCAGAGAGACTGCCTAAATGCCTTTCCCAAGGTCGCACAGCAGAGCTGGCGCTAGCAGCAGCCCACGGTTGGTTGGAGACCATGCTTTCCAAGATAGAAGCTCCAATTATGTTCTCTGTGGTTTTATTTTTTTCTCTTGAATCACATATCTAAAATGTTTCTAGGCCTATAGCAAGTCAGTGTCAGCCACTCCCTCCTCAGCTTGCCAGTATTCACATCCAAGGACAATCAGGTTAAAATTAACATCGCTAGAGCAGCGTTACATGGAAAAGGCCCAAACACGCAGCCTAGCGTGTGTAAGATGTCAGCAGAGTACGCCAGCGCACTCTGGCCTTATTCCTAGGGAGGGGATGGGGGATTAAGAGACTGTATGTATGTGCAGCCTACCTGTCAACTAGGGTCAACACATCCTTTGAGAGTCAGTCCAAAGGGCTTGACCTCCTCTCTCAGATCCTGTCATCCAGATCATTCCTTCCAGCCCTTGCCTTCTGCACTAGAGGGCTGATGAAGCAATTTTCCCAAACAATGACCATTCTCTCCCAAGCCCAGCTGTCTAAATAACGTTGCTGGGTTTTTTTCCCAACTGCATATATGTCCTGGGACTTCTTTTGAACTTGCTGGTGCATTCCCTTCCTCCCCTCCCTACACCAGTTACCAGAATGGGTCACTTCTTTATGGGGCCTCCACAGAAAGCAGAGTCTGCAGTAAACAGATATTTTGACTCAAGGTTATAATGCAGATAAGGAACGGTCACAGCCAAAGCATAACTTGAAAGTTTCCTACCCCAAGAGGGCTACCACAAACTGGATACCAGCGCCTCAAACACTGCTATTTAACTTTGCTAAAAGGGGCCATTTGTCTTCATTAAATTTTCAAACTTTTAGCTCCTGAAATACAGGTTTCTTATTAAATATGGATTTATGTCAGTGCCACGAGGAGCACCTAATCCAGCATAATGTCGTGCCAGAAAGGCCTCTCTCCCCTAATTATTTAATTTCGAATAAAAGTGGGATTTTATTTTGGGATTAAGAGTAGGCTCTGGAATTAGAATATTCATGTTCAGATTTTGGCATCACTTATATCTATGTGGTCTTAGGCACCATACATAACCTCCTATGACCTCAGTTTGCTCATGTATAAGATGACATAACAATGAGCACCTACCTCTTCAAGCCACTTTGAGAAAATAAAAAGTTTGCAGTACATATATGAGTGCCTGGCACATTCTAAGAGCTCAGTAACTGTTATCTATTGTTATCCTTCCCTAGGCGGGGCATGGTAATTACCCTTCAGTCAGGGAGAAGAACCCGCCTGCAGTCAGGAGTACTCTACTGCTAATATTTTTTGGGCAACTGATCTTCGGGAACAGTTCATACACTAACCTGTCTGTTCTGAATTTCCACAGGCTCCAAAAAGATTCATGAGTTGGAGAGCCAGATCTACAGCTCTATGCAGATCTTATTCCCTTTCTAACATCCCAGAAAACCTCTGCTTGAATATCTCCAGCAAAAGGAAACTGCCCCTTGGCTGTCCATGTGACTTGTGGATGGCCTACTGTTTCTAATTTTGTCCTGTGGGTCCACCCAGCAGAAGGTACTTAGCCCTTCAAACATGTAAATACATTATCAAGTTTCTAGGCTGAATAACCCCATGTTCCTAAAGTGTTATCCCAGGGCCTGATTGATACAGTCCCTTCTACAGGAACTCCTGCTTGTTAATACGTTTCAGAGCCACCCAATTCCTGGAAGGGAGGCTGCCCAGCTCTAAGGTGAGGACAGGCTGGGGAGAGGATTGTAAAGAAAGCCAGAGGACCAGATCTTCTTCATCATTCTACCCACTAACGCGCACCCCCATCACTCTACACTTCTGAGAATCTTCAGAGATATGGCATCAGCTTTTTTCAAACATTTCCTGAGTTGGATGAGATGTCAGTGATCTTGCAGTGGGGTACCCTAACTAAGCAACTTATCCTTTCCACATAACTTTAGGAAGGGAGGAGAAAGGAAATACAGAGTGTTCAGTGAATATTATGTGTCAAGCTCCATGCTGAATTTTTTTAAATTGTATTTATTTTCTCTATTTATTTATTTTTGGCTGCGTTGGGTCTTCGTTGCTGCACATGGACTTTCTCTAGTTGCGGCAAGCAGGAGCTACTCTTTGTTGTGGTGCACAGGCTTCTCATTGCGGTGGCTTCTCGTTGCAGAGCACGGGCTCTAGGTGCGTGGGCTTCAGTAGTTGTAGAACGCGGGCTCAGTAGTTGTGGCACACGGGCTTCACTGCTCCGTGGCATGTGGGATTTTCTCAGACCAGGGCTCGAACCCGTGTCCCCTGCATTGGCAGGCGGATTCTTAACCACTGCACCACCAGGGAAGCCCCATGCTGAATATTTTTCATATGTTACTTCATTTAAATAAACAACAAACATAAGGGGCATTCTAATTACATTCCCCATTTTAAAGATGAGGAAACCGAGACTCAGGAAAGTCTAAAGCTTGCCCTCAATCACAGAGTGCTTAAGCAAGGGTATGAACTCAGGCCACCCAATATAAAGTCCCTTGTGCTTTCCTCTCTACCAGACCTGTCTTCCAGGGCTCATCTCAACTTGCTCAAGGACTCAGCTACTACACAAACTACTCACTTACACTGAGCCTGCAATTGCTGGCCTTGACTGGGCTCCACCAAGCTACCATAGTACTGAAGTATCCCTCTAGACCAGGGCTCAGCAAAGCACAGCCTGTGGGCGAAACCTCACCATTGCCTCTTTTTGTAAATAAAGATTTAGTGGAACATAGCCACGCCCATTTATTTTCATACTGTCTATGGCTGTTTTCACACTGCAATGGCAGAGACTGTATGGTCTGCAAAATCTAAAATATTAATGAGGTAGCCCTTTCTTTGCAGACAAAGTTTGTCAACCCTGCCCCAGACCCACATTATATTGGCAAATATCTCATTATCCCATGGACAATCGTAAAACCACAAGCAAGAGGAACAATGGAATCATAACCCTTTGTTATTTCTCTCATGGATCTTTCTTACATATATGTCTATAAGCTGGTACTTTTTCCACATTAACCATAATCTACTTTTCTAGGATAGGCTACACCACCTCAGAACTATTGTAACACCTGTTTCAATCTCTATTTTCATGTGGTAATTTCTCATTTGCCATAAGAGGTGGTGTGTGGACAGTGGTTTCTATTTTTCCAGCATCCAGGCAGTTACCTTTCCCACCATGTGCAGCTTTGGTAGGACTTTCAGTCAAGGTGCCCTGCCCTCCTCTAACCAAAGATAGGCTTGAGACCCAATGGCCCATTAGGACTCCTTTCCCACAATTTCACATCTGGAATATCATGACTCATGGACAGAAATTTAGTGAGTTGTTTTGTACCTGCATCAGTGCCCTTCCAAGACTCTTCATTCCTGCTGCTCTGCAAATTGTCCTTTCCAAGCCTGGTTCTTCAGATGTAAATTCCTTTTTAAATTAAGTTGGCCAGATCAGTGTGTCACTTGTAACCAGACCCAGCTGATACAATAGGTCCATAAAAACCTGCAGGGTAGGAGAATTTGTCTCTAAGGAATCTGATTCCTTCTGAAGAAAATAGTACTAGGGGAGAAAGGTCTTGATTTGAATGTATAAAACCTTAGAAGAGGGCTTCCCTGGTGGCGCAGTGGTTGAGAGTCCGCCTGCCAATGCAGGGGATACGGGTTTGTGTCCCAGTCCGGGAAGATCCCACATGCCGTGGAGCAGCTGGGCCCGTGAGCCATGGCCGCTGAGCCTGCACATCCGGAGCCTGTGCTCCGTAACGGGAGAGGCCACAGCAGTGAGAGGCCAGTGTACCGCAAAAAAAAAAAAAAAAAAAAGATATTTTTAATTCAATTATCAAATACAGAAACATATAAAGGAATATGAACACCATTTCACAGATATTAAATTAGTCCCAATAGTTAATGACAGTGATTTCCTATTGCTGATGTAATTTTAATTCTTTAGGACTAGCAGCTGATTTCTTTGTGACAACATAGTACACCATTAGTATTAAGCATCAGAGACTACCTCTCCATGGCTTCCCGTTGGGGACATCTGCTCATCTGTGATGGCAAAGGCACAGGTGAGGGTTTTTAATGCCTTTAACATGTAACTGACAAGATAACAAAGCAGAGCTCACTACATCTGATTCTTGACATTCACACCAGAGGGTGTTTGGGGATGCTAGGAAGGTCCCCAAAGGAGAGAAGAAATGAAAATTTCCTCTGCGAAGGCAATTCCTGCATCACTTGAACTGTAGGAAAGAACTCTCCAGATCACTTAGCCCACCGACTATCTAAGGAAGGAATCCCCTTCAGAAAATCCCCTGAAAAATCACGTGTCACTAGAGCTGTCCAGGTGAATACCATCAATGATGGTGAGCTCATTACCTTTAAGGCAGCTTGATTGATTTTTAGATAGCACAAATTGTTAGAAACTTCTAACAACTCTGAATTGAATAAAACCACACACACAGAAAACGCTACTCCCTCTTCCTTGTGGCCATCCTTCACACCTACCTTGATCATACTTTTCATAGCCCACTAAATCTTCTCAACTCCTAACCTCACACCACAGAAGCTCCAAATCCTTTTTAATGTGGATGCATTGAGTTTTTACTTTCCTACCTGTAGAGGTCAATCAGGTCCTGTCAGGAAAGGTATGGCTCACTGAAATTTAGTAACTTGAGGACAGTTTAACAAAGGGACCATTTACAAAAGTGTGAGCACAGGGTAGGGAAACTAAAAGGGATTGTACAATACCCCAGGGTATTACCACTCCAGGCTTGAACGAACAAGGAAAGCAGTTAGCAGAACTGGATACAGGGCCAGCCAAGTAAAGAGGATTGCCTGGCAGGAGCTGTAACCTTCAGCTTCAGAGGGCAGCCTCACAGGACAGGGCTTGGTGGAATAAATACCCCTCCCTCACTCTTCTCCTTGACTCTAATCTCCTGCCAGAGGTTTTCACTGGCTAAACGTAATTGGAAACTTGAGGGAAAGGTAGTGCATCAAAGCACTTTATACAAGTTAGATTCCTGGGGCACAGAGCAGAGCGGTGAGCAGACCTGAGGGGCAAATGGAAAATATCTAGCACAGAAGACATCTCATGTCTTGTCTGCCCAACATGCATTCACTTTTATTCTGGTAACAATACCTCAATTTTCTTCTAGGGAACCACTTCCCACCCACTCTCCTGTCACATGATTTAAGCCCAGTTGATCACACCTCGAACAGCAGGAGAGGTCATGTGACTCAGGACTCAGGCCTGTCCAATCAGCATCACAACCCTCTTAATAATAGTGATTGACTCAGGGATAAACATTAACTCAATTAAGGACAATGAGAAGCAAACACTGTTCTTCTGCAGGAGAGGAATGTTCTCCTTTCCCCCAGATTGGTGGATATTAGCCTGGAGCTACTGGAAGCCACAGTGCCCCCCAAAAGAAGAGCCTGGATAAAGAGAAAGTTAACTCAGAGGAAGGCAGAGCCAAGAGAGAGCAAGACTAAGCCCTGATAACATTGTTTGAGTTCCTGAATCCAATTGTGCCTGAAATCTACCCTGACTATCCCAGCCTGAAATTTAAATGATATTGAAAAGAAAAGTTCCTATAGTATAAAGAGCACTGTTGGGACATAAGTTCAAAGTCTGGCTCCATCACCTTCTAGCTAGGCGACATTGGGAAAACACTTCACTTTATGATCTTCAAGTTCCTTGACTTTAAAACAGGAAATTATAACGCCCTGCCACCCTCCTAGGCTTATTGTGAGTACTAAACAAGACCACAGATTTAAAGGTCCCTTGTAAACTGCATGGCACTGTACAAATGTCACAGATTCTTCTTCAGGTCACCCCCACCTTCAGATGTGCCACACTCGGGACCTTGGTAATGCGGTGTTCCAGTCAGGGGCACACAACATTCTAAAATTACTTCCAAGGCTGAGTAATGACATATTGGAAAGCAGCTGTCAAGAGCAGTGGCAATCTCCACATTGCCAAATAGAAAAAAAGAAAGAAAGAAAGAAAGAAATTAACAGAATCGGCTTTATTTTAAAGAGACAGACTGGAATCAGCAACTAAGAAATAAAATAATGAGAAAAATTCCACCAAATTAAAAACTATGTCTGAAACAATGTCAGGGCAGAGAAGATGAGAAACAGGCAAACTGAAGAAAAGTGGTCCATGCTCTGGGGTGCTGTGATTCAAGCTGCAATAGTCACAGCTGGGTAGCAACAGAGTCAAAATCAAAAACCATGGAACAGACAAGACGGAGTGCTTCCCTGAGGACAGAGAACTGTTGAAAGGAAAAGCCCATACGTTACAACTATAAAATACTGGGAAAGAAATAAAGCCAGAGGCCAGCAAGTGTGGCAGTAAACCCAAGCTCAGAAAAACAGAAAGATACCAAAGGTCTCACTGCTGAAGCCAACCTGATGGTGAGCAGGGAAGCTGAGAGCACTTCACCAAGTGGCTAAACCCCATGTGGAAATTTCAAAACTGAAATGGGAAAAATCCAAAGCACAGCTAGGAAAATGTGTTACCACAGAGGCAAAAGAGAAAAACATATGTGCAAAATGCTTCAATGTGCTTCTCAGGAGCTCACCTCACAAATACAAATACCAGGCTTGGATAAAGCACTTGGATTTTTGCTGGTCCAGCAGCTCGATTCTACTGTAGACGAAAAGCAAAGAGCAGAGGAAAAATTAACTTGAATTTATAATCCATATGCCACGTGCACCATAGTTTACCAATGGACTAGAAACTGAAAGAAGGGTTAAGTCCAAAGGAAAGTAAAATCTTTCTTGTCCAACTGAAGAAACATAAAGTGCTCAAAAGAAATGTATATTTCAAAAATGATTTTCAGCATCTGAGCAAAGGACTGTGCTAAGTGCTACATAGGACGGGAGATGAAAGCAACATAGTCCTTCCCCCTGCCCCGCCTCACCCCCAAACAGCTAGTAATCCAGTTGAGAAGGAAAATCCCACTAGACAAGACAGAATGTAGAATGGAACACAGTGAGTAAGACAAACCAGACTTAGGTGGCTATAGAGCAGGTTTCTGCTCAGTGAAAATCATGAAAAAAGAGACTCACATGACAATTTTCTTCCCTTGTTTGAGTGGGCAGAGGAAGTGAATAAATCAGCTTGAAAGCATTGGTTGATACTTTCCTCTGCCTCCCAACTACCCCTCCCCCAAACACAGCATCATCAAGTCCTGCCCCTTCCACATCCAGACTGTACCTCGAGTCCTTCTTCCCTCAATCCCTGTTGCTCCTACCCTTGTTCAGGCCACTGTACTCTCTTGCCCGGACCACCCAGATTATCAGCTTATTCCCATTCTCTTTCCCTTATTATCAGTCTTCTACCCAGCATCCAGAGTAATGTTTTTAAATGTAAACTAGAGCAAAACCCTTCCATGGCTGCCAAGACTACAATGAAATATCAACTCCTTCAAGACCCTGTATCTTCCAGCCTCTGACCACTCCTTCAGGTTCATTTCCTCACTCACTCCAGCTTCACTGACTGCTCAGTTCTCTGAATGCCCCACACTCTTTACCACCAAAATACTTTACATATGCTGTTCGCTGTCTGTGATGCTGTTCCCTCCCACTCTTCCCATAAGTCTTATTTGCCTGGAAGTCTCAATTTAAAAGTCACTCCCTCAGACAAGTCTTTCTGAGCCCCCACCATAAACTAGGTCTCAGAGCACCATGTACTTTTCTTTATCATAGTTGGTAATTATGTATTTATTCTGTGTCTGACTCCTCACAATACTAAAAAGCGAGGAAATTTTCTTCTTGCTCCCCACTATACACCCAGGTCCTAGAATAGTTTGTGGCACCCAGCAGGGGACCAGAAAATATTTGCTGAATGAACATACATGCTCAGCACTAACATGGTGTACAAGAGTAGAAAATATGTCCTCTTTATTCAAAGTGATTCCAATCTAATATATGCAAAACAAATGGAAGCAGAAAAAAATAGAAGAAAATCACATGGAGATCAGATTATATGGAAAGTGCCACAGAGGTGCATAGGCAGTCCATGTATCTTTTTTTTTTTTTTACGGTACGCGGGCCTCTCACTGTTGTGGCCTCTCCCATTGCGGAGCACAGGCTCTGGACACGCAGGCTCAGCAGCCATGGCTCATGGGCCCAGCCGCTCCGCAGCATGTGGGATCTTCCCGGACCGGGGCACCAACCCGTGTCCCCTGCATCGGCAGGCGGACTCTCAACCACTGCACCACCAGGGAAGCCCCCATGTATCTTAGAAAACAGAAAACACTAAATAAAGAAAAGGTATTCTTTTAGGTCATTTCTATCTTCAGGGAAATCCCCATGGAGTCATTGGTAACCACAATTTTCTACAAAGGTAGAACCAAAAATAAAGAAAAACAAAAAGCAAAATAAAACCCACCTACCTGTCCATAAGCAGAGACCAAAGGATCTCGGCTTACTAACCCAGGATTGCAACAAACGGATAGCCAACTGTGCCAGCAGCACTGAAGCTGCGCTGGCCGCCAGTGCAGGTCCCAAATTTGCACCACCTGAGCAGTACAGAAATTAGAAGAAGAAAGTAACGCCAAAATTGGTTCCACTTGGAGACATAGCATTGGAAAGCATCACACCCACACTTACAACAAGGAACAAGCTAGACAAACGGCAAATTAACAATTTTTCATGAACTCATCAGAAAGCGGAGGTCACGGAGCCAATAACCAACCCAGAATCTGAGGAAAAACAGGCATCCACAGGAAGAAACAGGACCCAGGCCTTTGCCTGGCTGGGACAAACACCTCTGGATACCATATAAGCCATTAGGAAGAATTTAGCTAGAAATGTTTAACAAATTGCTGAAGGCCAATCGTAGGCTTGCTAAGGGCTGCAGTAATAGGAAAAGCTGGGTGAACAGTATGTGGGAGCTTCCTGTACTATCTTTGCAACTCTTCTGTTAAGTCTAAAATTATTTAAAACAAAAACTGATGGGAGACTCATGAACACTACTGAGCGTGGACAGAGGCAAACAGAAAAAAACATCTCATGGGAGGTCTCGCATCCCAGGCATGCATGGTACTCTCAAAAGAATATCCATGTAGATGACCTCAGTCACCAAAACTATGAAAAAAAAAAAAACAGGAATTCTAATGACTCAGCCCACAGAACCAACAACTAGAAGTTCTTCACCCCTGAAAAACTACAGATGTATTTATTTTGCATTCCTAGAAATTATAATAAAGGTTCACATCACATTAATGGAAATAAATTCAGAAGGGAGGTATGGGATGCATGCAGCAACGGGACGCAAAAAATCAGAACACCCGTTGGTAAATTTGAGTAAGAACTGACTATAAAAATAATGAGGATGGGGGCAAGGGGTATATGAGAACTCTCAATACTTTCCACTCAATTTTGCCATGAACCTAAAACGGCTCTAAAAAATAGTCTACTTTTTAAAAAAATACATAAATGATAACTTTTTTGTACTGAAAAACAAAATGGAATTAAAATACTAGATAAAAATGGTACAGAAGATGGAAAAGCCTCTCACAGCAGGCCATGGGAAGAATATTTAAACGAAGTTAAAGCATTCTAAAAATACTAATCTTCTTCAGGAGGAAGACAGAAATATTGATTTACTATAGACTTTGTTAAAAAATATATGATTAAGTACTTCTGTTTAAAACTCAGGTTCAAGATGGCAACACACACACTGAATCTACAAATACAAATAGAACAACTTCCTCTGAAAAAACCTAAAAACTGAGCAACTTCTATAAATGGGGCCAAGGAGAAGGCCCACAGGCAGCACGTGGTAAGGGCTGGGACTCAGTCTCGGCATAAACGCCACCCCTACTCCTCCCCCCGCCCCCCCCCCCGCCCCAGTCAGGAGGGAACTCAACAGCCAGAGTGTCTCCGAGGAGCAAAGGATCTGAACTCCACACCAGGCACCCCAACTTCCAAGACCTGCACCTGAGAGGCGAGCCCCCAAAACATCTAGCTTTGAAAACCAAGGGGCTCTTATGCCCAAGACCCACAAGGCTGTAGCGACGTGAGAAACAGCTTTTCCGGGCCTGGCGCTGGGACTCACCTGCTCCAGGGCCCCGTGCGGAGCAGCCGCTGGGCGCCCAGACTTTGTGGTCGGGAGGCTCGTCTGCTTGTCCTGCAGCTTCGGCCTGAGGTCAGGCCTCTGATTTGACACACATCTGGGGCCTTATGGGAGTGCTCTCTGCCTGGGAGACTGGCGGGCGCTGTATCCGGACCCGTCCTCCGCCTAGCCCAGCCGGACACCAGCTTAGCGCCACCGAACATCCACCGCCTCCCAGAAGGGAGCTCCTACGCGCCTCTGCTGCCCAGGGCGGTCTTTGCAGCGGCGGCCAAAAGATGCCCCGTGATCACCTGGCTCTGGGAGCAATTCCCCATTGGTCAGAAAAGAAGCCAGAGCTTAGAAAGGTACGAAGCCTGCCAGGTCTCAGAGTTCGTAATGGTGGACAGTGGTGGAAACTCAGGACGCCAGAGCTCAGGCTTCCCTAGGTAGACACTAGCTTTCTGCATTTGTCAGCTTGAGTGAAAGGCCCTGCATGCTTTTTGCTTTGCAAACTTTCCCTCATCTCTCAAGTTGCACCCCTTCAAGAAGTGTTCCCTGGCCCCTCAGTCTGGGCTTCCACAGGACACAAGGCACACCTGAATCTTAGTCCTTTACCACACTGGATGTGTTACTTTACCTGATTCCCAATTAGACTGAAAGATCCCTGAGGGCAGAGGCTAATTCTTTTTTTTTTTTTTTCTGTTTTTAACTTATAGTTGATTTATAAGTTTCAGGTGTACAACATAGTAATTCACAATTTTTAAAGGTTGTAATCCATTTATAGTTACTGCAAAATATTGGCTATATTCCCTGTGCTGTATAATATATTCTGTAGCTTATTTATTTTATAAAGAGTAGTTTGTACCTCTTAATCCTCTACCCTAGCTTATGCCTCCCCCCAACCCTCTCCCAACTGGTAACCACTAGTTTGTTCTCTGTGAGTCTGTTTTATTTTTTAGACTCCACACATAAGTGATATCTTACAGTATTTATCTTTCTCTGTCCAACTTATTCCACTAAGTGAGATACCCTCCAAGTCCATCTATGTTGTTGCAAATGGCAGAATTTCATTTTCTTTATGGCTGCGTAATATTCCATTGTGTATATCTACCACCTCTTCTTTATCCATTCATCAGTTGATGGACACTTAGGTTGTTACCACCATATCTTGGCTATTGTAAACAATGCCACTATGAATGTTGGGATGCATATGTCATTTTGAATTAATGTTTTTGTTTTCTTCAGATATACAACCAGGAGTGGAATTGCTAGGTCATATGGCAGTTCTATTTTTAGATTTTTGAGAAACTACCATACTGTTTTGCACAGTGGCTGCACCAATTTACATTCCCACCAACAGTGTAGAAGCATTCCCGTTTCTCCACATCCTCACTCATATTTGTTATCTGTGGTCGTTTTGATGATAGCTATTCTGACAAGTGGGAGGTGATACCTCATTGTGATTTTGATTTGCATTTCTCTGATGATTAGTGATTTTGAGCATCTTTTCATGTGCCTGTTAGCCATCTGTATGTCTTTTTTAGAAAAATGTCTATTCAGTTCTTCTGCCCATTTTTTAATCAGGTTGTTTTTGTTTTTGTTTTTTGATGTTGAGTTGTATGAACTCTTAGTATATTTTGGATATTAACCCCTTAAGGGTCATATTATTTGCAAATATTTACC